>NW_015387031.1:592463-605745 GCF_001527695.2 Protobothrops mucrosquamatus
CCGAGGCGTAGCTGGCAAGCGGCAGAGACGGAGCAGGCCGACCACCAGCTGGCCCAGCCCAAGGGAGGTAAGGCACCCGCCGGAAAAGGGGAAAAAAATGGCGGACAAAAAAAATGGCGGACAGCCTTGCTTGGCGACCCCCATGAAATGGTCGATCGACCCCAAATGGGGTCCCGACCCACAGGTTGAGAACCACTGTGTTAGAGGCTGTTGTCTCTTGACAGATGCATCTGCATCACAAACATCAAGAAAGTAGACCACGCATATAGTGATCACAAGTTCCAATCATTTCACTGTTAGATAACAGTGTAAAGTTATGTAACAGTAACCAAGACCTTCTTGGAATGGAACTTAGTAAGAAATATAAAATATGTAATGACTTCCAAAAATAAAGGGATTATCATGATTAGACTACTGATCAGATAACTTATCTTTCAATATCTACTACTAAATATAAACTTTAAATCCATACTTACAAGAGTGTTTCCAGGATGCTGAGGAAGCTTCCTCATAAGTGCATCTAACTCATCAAACTTCTTCAAAACTGCCTGAACTTCAGAAGACAGCTCTTTATATTCAGAAAACTGATCATTAAATACAGCTTTATAACGGTCTCTTTCCTCATTTGTCTGAATTGCTGGGTATTTTCTATAAACAATAAACTTCCGATCAGTGGTATGTCAACAGTTCAGTAAATTGTAAATGTGGGTATCATAGAATACGGAAAATTTAACTTTAAAATGTGTAACATTTAAAATGTTAACATATACAGATTATTAAAATTTCCATCAATAAGGACTAGAATCATTGTTTCCCTTGGCATACAATATTTGGATTGCAAAAATCAGGACAATACTTATCTGGAAATCATTTGGTGGAATGGACTGGATCAGATATTTTAAACATTTCAATAAGTTAATGAGTTTACATATCGCATGATTAAAGTATGATTTGACAAAGTGACCATTGGTTAAACCCTAAGATATTTACAACGTAATAGCTGAGTTCACATAAAGACTAAGCCAAATCTAAACAAGCCACATTACAGTTTAATATGTCTGACTCCAATATATGATTTCCAAAAGCTTAATAAAAATTAAAATTCAAAATCAAATGTACCTTTCTATTTTTTAAAAAATATGAAGTCTTCTTTCAAGCTGTGGCATTACAGCTTAAGCAGCAAACTTTTTAGGAAGAGAGCCAGTTTGGTCTAATGGTTAAAGCACCAGGCTAGAAACTGGGAGACTATGAATTCTACTCCTGCCTCAGCCATGAAAATCAGCTGGGTGACTTTGGACCAGTCACTCACTCTCAGCCCAACTCACCTCATAGGGTTGTTGTTGTGGAGAAAATAGGAGAGAGAACATGTGTTGCCACTTTTGAGTTATTTGTAAAAATAACTCAAAAAATAAGTAAATAGTGAATAACAGACTAACCGTTACAGCTTAGTAAACTACACTGTTGGGTTTATATATTGCATTTTTAAATCTTATAATGTGTCTTACTTTTAGTTTATTATAGGAATCAAGCCAGTGTTGTTTGTAAATTGTGGTTTAGGGTTTAACATACTGATCTTAAATGCTCTTTTGCATGCTAAAAATACATATACTTACGCTAAGTAATCTGGCATCACTATTGGTTTAGGAATATGTCCTGCTGGTATATAGCCATTAAGTACTTCAGGCTTCATTTCTGCACTCTTCAGTGTCTTTATTGCTACCTTGGACGTGTCATTTTCATGATCTTCATACTATGTAAAAGGAATATTTAAAAGTTTTATTTTTGCTCAAGTTTGTATTAAATAACTTAAAAGTACAATTCCAACCTCTAGTGCTAGTTTGTTGAAATAAACAATTGTGTTAGATACTCTCTAAATTCATTTGGACTAGACGTTTTACAGACAAAATATTACCACTGGCATCTTGTATAGAATGTTGTTACAGAGGCTTAAGGTACTACCCACTGTCCTACCCCAAATAACCCCATTTGGAGGGCTTGGGAAACAAATTATACTTTAACTTTTGAAAACCTTCACGTTGCCTCTTAGAACTCATAAAAAGAGGAAACCTTTTCTGCCTTTCCATTGGGTTTTGTAGGTAGCAATAACTACAAGATACTGCTGTAAAAGTTCAACATCAGGGAGGGAAATAAGGTGGTATTGATACTAGAACACCAAATCAACATTTGTGAATTTTCACTAAAACAGATTTTTTTTTGTAAGAATTAATATTTTTTCATGTCTTTTTGAAGCAAACACTTTTGTCAGGCAACTCAAATTCAGTAACTACAAAATAAACAGAACATATGTCGTTCTGATTCTTACCATTCTTTTTGGGGCAAATGATTGTGACTTCATCTAAAAAGAAACAGAAATAACAGTATTAAATGTATACATTCAGACTATAACTGCTGATAATGCTATTATGCAAATTCATTTCACTTTGTATTGACATAATATATATTGTAGTGGTGTATTTGCCTTTTTAAAACCTGTGCAGAGAATTGGTATGAAAGCAAATTCTCTTCCAAAAACAGATAATATTTTGGTCTGCCTACAGAAAAATATTTTTATTTAAGCAGACTTTTGAAATGTTAACTGTTTTCTTCCCATTTTATTATTAAATTTATTTGCTACCCAGATTCAAGGCAATCCTGAGTGATTTTATTGTTGTTTTAATGCATATTTTGTTTTAACTGCAAACTTTCTATTTTTTATTTTTATTATCCAGTGCTGCTGTATTCAATGACTGATAGAATAAGGAGTGATTTCCACAAAGCTTTACCTACATAGGAAATAAGGAACTTGACATAATTAAATGCTTGTACACGGAAATTAAAATAGTTGAAAATCTTTTGATAGCAAGCTTGTGGATATCACTTTCTAAAACTAGAGAGCAATTCAAGAAAAAAAGTTGTGAGACACTACCTGAAACTCACATAGTATAATCAATACACATGGCTTATATTTATAGCTCTATTTTAAAACGTTCCTTTTAAAGCTTGGTTTCAACTACAACTCTTGGCTAAGACCGCATATATAAAATAACAGTGGCAAGTTTACTAGTAAAATCAAGTTAATTATCTACTTAGTTCTGAAGATACTTACTATATTTTGCTTTCTTTTATCAATGCAGAGAATTGAATATATTTTATTTTGCAGATTACCCTAAAATTTGAAGGACTGTTATGGGAAAAAGCAATTATAGAGGAAATCTTTTCTGCCTTTTCCTAAATCCAAACATTGCAAAAAATAGGTTTTTACCCCTTTATTGAAACTTCTCTAGGGATCTGCAATGATTGAAAATGTTCTTTAACTTTCCAAAAGCTCTATTTCTCCCTAGCTGTCTTTGTTTGATACATTTTTTCTGAATTTTAAGAGAAAAAAAATGAAGGAAAGAACCTTTACGGACGCAATATACTCAGTGGTGGGATTCAGCCAGTTCACACCACTTCGGCAGAACCGGTAGCTAATTTTTTGTTGCCCAGGCCCAGAATGGACTTCTGGAAGCGGCATCCATAGAGAACCGGTTGTTCGCATATTTGAATCCCACCACTGGATATACTCCATCGTTCATTTAGAAACATACCTAGAAGCACAGCTTGGTGGCTGTACTTGAAACTTACCCGCTCTTCCATGAACTCTCTGTGTCTGCGCGCAGCTTCATGTCTCCATAATTTTAGGCAAACTATTGCACCGATGAGATATATAATCATTGTTACAAACAAAAAAATAATTCCTGCTGTCTGTCCCCCTTCTATACGACAAAAAGCAGCATTCATTGGTGTGTTAAATACATTATAGGAGCAAAGTCCTCCTCTGTTTGCGTCATTTACATAGACAATAGCGGCTGACATATATAAAATAAACAAAGCCACGTTGATTCCAAATTCCGTTAAAGGCCACCAGTGGGAATCCAGAAGAATAGTTCTGTAATACATTGACATACCAAGTACTAGAATTATGATAGTCACTATCCAAACAAGCGCTGCTACAACAAGAACAAAAGGAGTTTTGGGTCCACTGTAATAATAACCACCATACATGCTGCTTGCACCATAGCCATATGGTTGTGAAAAGCCATACATGTTGTACCACTCATTGTCTTTGTGAATGTAAGCTGTGACACAAGCAAATACAGCTGCACCTAAGAGCAGTTCAACAACAGCCAAGATTCTAAGCAATCCTGCCCAAGATTTCATGTAGGAATATCTGAGGTTAAAAGCTTCTACTTTCTCACTGTATGTCAAAGCCTGAGTGTGCCTTCCCAGAGAGCCATATGGATCCGGGGGGAGAATACCTTCAGCTTCTTTTTGTGAAGTGTAAGTGCCTCCTGATCCTCCATATGGATCTTGATAAGAGCTTGGTGTTGAAATATGGTCTGCTTTCACTGGAGTAAGTGTTGGAGATGATGGTGGAGAGCATTGAATTCCATCTGAAATGGCAGATAATTGCTTATTCCATTCTGGATCACCTCGTTTTCCTCTAAAGAAGTTTTTCCATGAATCAGGAATGAATTTTCTCACTGGTTTGAGATCAGGGATTTCAGTTGAGTCTTCATTGTCACTTGGATAAAATTCAGGTCCAAATGGTGGCTGTAATGGAAGAGGTGGTGGCAAAGGTTCTGAATTTAATATCTCATCAGCATCTTCTGGTGAAGAGGAATCCACATATACTTTATCATAATGGACAGAACGACTGTGCTGTGCACTTTTGTGCTCCAGTGATGTATTCCTTGAAGACATTTGTGACCTCTCCCGTTTCAGAAAAAAACCTGAAAATTAGGGCAAATAGTTCAGTGAAGCCTTAAAAAAGGAAAGCCAACTAAATTTCTGCACTCAGAGCCAGGAAAAAAAAAATCTAACATGCAATCATTTGAGCTATAAATCCTGTTCCATAGTAAGGCAGTTCAGAACTGCCAAGTCACTTGGATTGCTTTAAATTTGACACTGGGTTTATAATAATTTAATGCTTGAACCTCTTCAGAGTCTGTGAAACCACAACAGTAAAGATGGCAATGCATAAGTAAAAAACATTAAACTTGCCTCATGTGCAAGTTCAAAGTCCAGACTGCTACACTGTGATGTCTGGATAGTTTGAGAGTATCCAAAATATGTACACAGGAAAAAACAACACAATGGTCATAATTTAGATAGAAAAGAAAACAATGTCAGCTAGTACTAACACCTCATACCTTTCTGGGATATTCACTATTCCAGTGATTTTCAATGTGGGCTATATATCACCCTCCCAGAAGTCATGCCGTATTTCTAAAGGTTCACCCTTTTTATATGATACGGTTTAGATTAATAAACTGTGTGGATAGAAAACCAAACTGAATCTTTTCCCCCCCAGCTAACGACCGGATCAACTAACAACTCTGGGGGGTTTAGAGAGGTAAAAAAGCAAAAATGATTTGAGAAACCCTGCCCTTATCCACAGGTTGTTGAGCAAACTTTGTGCTGCCCAGAGAGAAGGAAGGGGGAAAGAAGAGAGATATCCCACACATAGCTACTAGCTTCCGGCATTAAAGTACACATTTAAATCCACAATCTTAAAACCCGCTTACCTCTGAATATATTCCATTAAATTTAGCGGGCCTTACTTCCAAGGAAATATCCACCGGATTTCACCAGAAGCATCTGCGGAACACGAATTCCCACCCAATTCCGCATTGCTTCTCATTTCCCCGTCCTTTGGTCCCTACAAATCGCGCAACTTGCACGTATTCCAGCTACCACACCTTGCACCCGCTCCGCCCTCACCCAAAGCCCCGAGCGGGATAGAAAGCGGCGCCTTTCTGCCGCTACCCCGCCAGCTCTGAGGCTGGGACCGGACTCCCCACCCGCCCGCCCGCCCCTCCGACAATAAAATCGCCACTCACTCTTTCAGACAAAAGGGCGGGCAGAATTATCCCGCTAGGAGCCACAACGGCCAGAACAATCCCGCTTCCGTCTCCCTTTCCCGGAGGCGTTACTTTCGGGGGCGTCTCAGCCGCAAGGAATCGTTCCGCCCATCTGGTCATGCGCGAAGTCCTTCGGGCTGCAACCCTGCCCTCCTACCTGCCTTCCTCGCTTCAGGTAGGCCTGCGTAGGACGACAGGTGGGTTGCTCCCGCTTTCCCTGCTGCGCCGTTGCATCCTCCCGTCCTCTCCAAATCGTAATGGGTTTTATGATTCCGACTCTTGCATTTCTGTTTCAAAGGACGTCGTCCAAGTTTCAAAAGAAAAAAAAAACCTGGACTGTTAGGGCAGAACAGCTTGCTGGGCAAATGTGGATAAAGACTTGGGTTACTACAGCCAAAAATAATTAGCAGTTGGTAAGAAATGCGAAGTGGAATAGGACCAGGTAGGCAGAATAGTCTCATCCAAGTGGCTCCAACTTTGTTGAAGTTTATTTAAATGGTTGCCATTGCAGATCCAGCTGGTGTAGGAAACAGGATTCCTTTTTATTTCAATTAGACATTTTAAAGAAAGAATATAAAACACATTTTTAAAAAGTAAGAA
This sequence comes from Protobothrops mucrosquamatus, assembly GCF_001527695.2. Taxonomy (NCBI): domain Eukaryota; kingdom Metazoa; phylum Chordata; class Lepidosauria; order Squamata; family Viperidae; genus Protobothrops; species Protobothrops mucrosquamatus. The sequence continues at coordinate 598,967 of NW_015387031.1, forward strand.
CGAGAAAGTTCGAAGTAGACCTAGAAAACGTCACAGAGATTAGTTTTCCAACTTATCGTTAATTACTTATGAATATCTGCATTATATCTCTTTAAAAGACTAAAAATTATTATCACGTTTTGAACCAAGCAGAGCTGTTTTGATGCTAATTATTCGTACAAAGCAGTAAATGTCACAGAAAAAAAGTAGGACATTTTTCTATCACTGTCAAATAAGGTAGGCTGGCTTTACTTGACTCTTTTCAAGAGGTGTCTTCAGATATAAATTTATAATCAATGATTGCTTCATCTAATGTCATCTATATATATATGATGAGACATGGGATAGAGAAATCATTGATTATAAATTAAGAGATGAAAACTTACTAAAATTATTTATACATGTGATGACTATTGGAAGTCACTTCTTTATGTGTTTATTTTCTATTTCTTTACTATTTTTCCTCCCTCCCATTCCCTTCTTTCTTTATTAGACTAATAATCTAATACATTATATTATTTTTACTATTGCAATTCTAATATTTAATCAAATTTTAAAATCAGTAAAAAGATTTGAAAATAAAGTTCAAGAGTTAACTTTACAAAATATTAAAAACTCTCATATTATTCCCCTCGATCAGTTTTAATACTTTTCAAGATAGAATTGTCCGAAACATATGTAAACATTTTTGTTTCAGAAACTATGATACAATTTATTAATAAGGCATCCAGAGACTTATTTACATATTAAATATTACACAGCCCAGATTAAACATTTTGTGCAATGTTTCATCATCGCAAGTTAGATCTAAACTTGTGAAACAGTAACAAAATATTTGACAATGCCTTCAGTATCTACAAGATAAATACAGGTATAAAATATCAAAGTAAATATATTTCTTCTCATTTATTTTCATTCTTCTGTATGGATGAGAAGCGAAAACTTGAGTTTTAACTGAAGCTTTTCAGTACAAGCTCAAAAATATAAATACTCATTTTCCTCCAAATTGTTATTCATGACAAATATTAACAGCTTGCAGAAATAACAAAAGTTATTTCTATCTTTCCTGTACATTTGAATACAAAATATGAAACAAAAGTAAAATTATAATTTAAATATTATCACAGCTTTGGAATTGCTTTTTATGTTATTCACTGTCATATTCTTCTATATTTAGGTCATCTGCTTCCATTATTGCTTGTGCTGCAACTGGCTGAGGTTGACTGGCTGGTAGTTCATTTCCATTACACTGACTGGAAGTAGGGAGGAATTCATCCAGTTCATTTTCCTCACTGTTTTTTATTTTCTCCCCCTGGGTATGCAGAATTGTAGGTTGTTTCTCGGAAAACTCCTCTTCATCATCATTGTCCAGGATTTGTATTGCAGAATCCTTATCTGTAAGAGTTTCAAGTTTCAACCTGCGAACAGCAATACAATATCAGAAATGTATTCTTCTTTGAAGTGAACTAAGACACTCAACTCTCTCATAATAATTTCTTTATCATGCTGGATGTTTGGGGAAAAAAGGCGCTACTTAATGCTCGGACAATTCATGTTATTAGGGTTCTGGCAACTACATCTTACAAGCTGTATTCCTCAGGGGAGAACAGTAGAGTAAGGCAGAGTGGTGAGAAAATTACAACCTTGGTATCTGTTCCGCTGTGTATACTTCTCTGTGTAAATAAATGGAAGTCAAGCGTTACTAACATATTTTCCTCCTCCTGCCTGGAAAGTCTGGTTGTCAATCAGTTTAATCACTTGTGTCTGCCAGCATCTTGCAACATTGAATGGCAGAATCTTCTGAACTTCAACCATCTTTACATTCCTAGCCAGTATAAGGGAGGTTGATATTTCTTATTCTACTTCCTTTAAAAAAAATCTAGAGAAAAAAAATCTTCCCCATTGGGCCCATCTAGGTCAGTATCAGTGTATAGTTTGCAAGTGAGGTATCCATTGCCTTACTTATTTTCCACTGCATGGATCCATATGGGACTCCATTTAACTGAAGTGTGTAGTGCAAATCAGACCACTGAGTACAGGAAATAAATTCAAAAATGGTGTTTTTTAAGTAAGATCAGATGAGTCTTTTCTATGTAAAGACAGATCCCAGAAGAAGATGGAGAAAATGAACACTATATACATTTAAGTTATAGCAGCATACAGTTTAAACAGATGGATAGGTTTTCACTTTAAGAATCAATATTAGGGGCCATTTTGATCTTTATTTACTTGAGAGTTGAAGAATGACAGCAGGTGGCTGGATTCAATAAAACTTTATGAATAATATCAAGGTTACCTTCCAAAGTGATTTCTTAAAGGAAGTTTCCCAACATCCTGAATAAAGGTAATCTGAGCTGAAAAAGCACACAAAAAAATTATTCCTAAAAGTAATTTTAATCTATATGTAAAATGCACTTTATAGCTATTTTTAAATAAAAAACCATTTCTGTTCCAGTTTCACTGGACAAAATATGATAATATATCACAAAAACTGATTTAGACTTTAAAATATAAATCCTCTTGGAATCCATAAAGGGCTTCACAAGAGCATTAATTCACATTTTTAAAAAACAATTATTTCTATACAAAACATACCATCAAGTTGTTGTCCAAATTAGTAGTGTATGTTCAGAAAACAACCTAATACAGTGATGGCAAACCTTTTAGAGACTGAGTGCCCAAAAACTGGCCCTGCCCCCACTCCACCCCCTGCCCTGCCCCTGCTCCACCCTGCCTGCGCGCAGGGCCATTCACCGCCTCCAGGGCCCGCCGCAGATCACCCAGGCAGCCCAGCAGCGCCATGGCAGCCATACCCACTGCACACGCCCCGCAGCATCAACTGTGCACGTTGGGGCGTGAGGACAGAGTCTTGTGTACGCTGCCAGGCTGCCATGTCCTTGGCTGCGCTGCTCCGTGTGGGCCACGCTCAGGGGCAACTCTCCTCCAGGGAGGCTGCTGGTGAGGTCGCGGGCGGAGGCAAGGCTGGGGGCTCCGAGTGCTCCGAGTGCCGCTTCTGGCACCCGTGCCATAGGTTTGCCACCACTGACCTAATACATGTGTTATTTCAAGGAAAGTTGTAAAGTAACATTTACAAAGTAATTATGTACGTATCAATGTCTGAATACAGTACCACTGAGATCAGTTTGTTTTACTCTCTCAAGTAAGTTGATTTAGCATTGAAATCTAAAGCTTTCTTTTCCCAAACTGTACTTAGTTATTCCTGCTGGGATTTAAGCCAATCCCACCCCCACACACAAGGAGTGGAAAGGGCTTAGGCAGCTGCAGGAAGCAAAAAAGCTATTTTCTTCTGGCAGCAAGCTCTCAAACAGCCTATAGAGGGTGGGGAGCTGTTGCTGGGAAAGGAAACTGGGCAGCAGTTTTTCTATATTTTAAAAATTCAGATAAGATCATAGCGGATACGTTCAGTTAAAAATGTTAATAACTGAGAATATAACACTGTACGTCACTTCTCTCTAGGCATTTAATACATTCAGTGCCATCTCCTCTTTCTTCCTCTAGAAAGAAAAGCAGGAAATATAAATGAGTATCTTTTTTTCTTGTAGGGTAAACATTCTGCATAAAATATACTAGTTTTTTTCCCAAGCAACTGTAAGAGGTGAGATAAGTTTGTTAGGTAAAATTGATTTGCCCAGACTTCAAGGCTGAGCTGGGTGTGAGATCCAAATTCTAACTGCTGTACATACTGCTAAGACTATACAATCCGAAATAGTTCATATTTTCTGACGTGTTGAAAATGCTGTTGATAAACTTTTTAACTACTATGATGAATTACACAACCAATAATAGAAGCAATCCAGCTTACATGGAATATATATTACTTAAAATTCCGGCTATTGTGATCAAGCAGAACAGTGTATAGTGCTCACATGTTTTTCCCACCAACAGAAACATCTGAACAATGCAGAAGTTTTGGCATTAAATGAAAGTCAAATCCTTGGATTGTTGCTCCCAAATATGCCAGGAATGTAAACAATGAATATTTCAGACATTTGTATTGGGTAATCCTTTTTTTAAAAAAATAGCTTAAATGTGTATGGGATTTTTGGGAGTTTAATGTGTTTATATTGTTAGCAGCCTACAGAGTGCAGGAATGTACAACATACAAGTAACATTAATATAAAATATTTGATACACCCCATTTATGAAATTACATTGAATATCTGATACACCCCCATTTATGAAATTACATTGAATAATATTCTATTCTGACTGTTCTTCTAAAGCATAAACAGAAATATGAAACATTTTAATAAGTTTAAATATACCTTGGTTTCTCATTGGATTAGTCAGCATGGTAAGATAAGGTATCAGCTCAGTCTGAAGACACAATGGTGCTAAACAGAAACTTGAAAAGAGGGATTTTGCAGCAAAGCAGTTTTCTTGATACTATAGGGAATCAGGAAACATAAATTTAATATGCAAAAGCACTTTTTCAATTTTATCCATTAAGCTACAAAATTTCCATTTTCTTTCATATATACACACACATTTTGTTTGTGTGTGTGTGTGTGTATGTATATATATACACACACACACACACACACACATACTGTATATATTCAAAATTTTGTGGCTGGCAAAGAGTTAGTGGGAGACTAGTATAGCAAAACGCAGAACAGATTGATTTATATTTGGTAGACTGGGTGCCTCACCCAACAGATAAGATTTCAGTGTTATTCAGTGTTATTCTATTAAACTGTTCTGTAAAATTGCTGCTGCATGATCTAATAAATACCTAATTATTTGCAAGATCCTAAATTTTCAAATTATTTTTTTTCTGTCTGACATTACTGATTAATTTTCTATATTTTACTTAAATGGGGCATTCCAACTTTGATAAAACTCATTTTTACCTAAAGGTATTACAATATAAATGATGTTTGAGATCGTTTTAATGTTTCAGAAGATGCTGTAATGCTTCATATTTCTCAGATCAAAAAATGCTCCATGTTAATCCATAAATATATTTTCTCTAAAATGGTTTTTGTAGTCAAGTGAGTGCTACATTTTACTGACTCATTTAAAATACCTTATTTTTCTAGTAAAAGCAGGGCTGTTTCTAACTGAAGCCTAAATCTTTATATGAATCCTAATCTTGTAATAACGTTCATCACAAATACAAAAGTTAAGTCAATGTTACTTCACTGTGGACTCTGCCATGAGATAGGCAATAATAAAAAAAATAGATTCTTACTTGATTCTGTTTTAGACTGATGCAAATAACATTAATAATTGAGAAAAAGTAAACTGTTATCAATTACCTTTCTATTAATTAGGATCCATTGCGGTTTATGAAAAGGTCTAAAGCCCATTCCTCCTTTGCATTGTGCAAGAGCTCTGGCTCGGTTTGAGTGCATCACACCTCTTGTGGCTACAGAGGCACTGTACTTTTGAAATGTAGCTCGTGCCTATAGGAATTGGCAGAATTAAAATATGGTATAAGACTTCCATAATAGACTTAAAAGCAAGGTCCAGAGGTCCAGATGTAAATTACTAGTATGTTACAAGTATATATTAATTCTTGTTGAAATATCAAACTGTACAACCCATAAAGCGGTCAAAACCTTAGTTCCATAAATATGCTTGATTATAGAAACATCAAATTTTCTTCCCATTTGAATACAATCCAAGTAAATCTATTATTTAAAAAAAATTGTTCTGTTAATCTAAAAAGCAAACTTCTATTTTGTCATTAAAAACAGCGTAAGGTCTAATAGCAGCATTCCTCAAGCTGCTCAATTTCATTGCAGGACTATCTGTAAATTTGCCCAGATTATTAGTATTGGCAGATTGCACCATCTTCTCCTAGGGGCTAGAGACCACTCAGGAATTCACGATTACCATGAAATCATGGGTGGGTCCAAGATCGTTCCCAGCCCACAATACTTATGGCTAGCCATGTATTAGATCTAGTGTTCATTCTGGAACAGATGCATCCAGAGAAAGTTTACATCAGGATCCAATCTGGGTCAGTCAGTCATCAGGATCAATGGTTTAGTCTTCTGAGCTTTTGGACTCATGCTGGAGCCATCCTCAGGGAACTTCTCTCTCACTAGAATGTGTCTTACATCAGTCCACTATGAAGGACAGATCACTTTTCCATAATTGTAGGTTTGACTGAGGCGCCAACTATTCAGAGATGAGGAACCTATTAAGATTATCTGCCCCAAATATCTGATGAATCCAGCGACTTTTCTCATGGAGCCTGGGAGTTTCCCTGAAATCTGGAGAATGCTCCTCCATGGCATTTATTGACTATTGGAATACAGGGGCAACTTGACACTTGAAAGGATCATGCAGAGCAGCTTCTATTTCTACCCGTAGAATCCCATGTAATTCTTTACTTACTGAAGATTCTCATGAAGCAACTAGGCCAAAGAGATGCCTAGAGGGATATGGGCTGAAACAAGAAGCAAATGCAATTGGAGAAAATAAGAGCCCATGTTTGAGACTATTCTGATAAAATACAATGAAGCATAATCATTGCACTTATTGTGTCTTCAGAATCCTGGCCAACTACAGTTTAAAATGTCCTGGATCCTTTTAGGAAGGATGGACTGGAACACTTAGTCAATGCTTTACTAAGTTTTGATCATCTGCGTAAGCATTTCATGAACAAATTGCCCAGATTCGCTCCAACTTGGAAGCTGGACAGGCAGAATGTACTGAGAAGACAGAGCTGATGTCCTGTGGCATTATCTGTGAGGTTTTTAAGCCTCTGAAATTCAAGGAGAAGGACAAAGTCTTTGGAATTTCAGCTCAGCCTATGAGACTGAACC
>NW_015387031.1:605845-721162 GCF_001527695.2 Protobothrops mucrosquamatus
GGGCGGCTTACAGCCAGTTTAAAAACAACTTAATACAATACAACATACAAAATTTAAGAAAATGATTAAAAATAAATATTTAAATAGGCCGCTTCTACTAAAATTTAGTTAAAACCAATTTAAAATACCCCTAGGCCAGTCCTGCCCGCTGAAACAACCAGGTCTTGAGGGCGCGGCGGAAGGAGGGGAGATCCGGAATGACCCGGATCTCTGGGGGCAGCTCGTTCCAGAGGGTGGGTGCTCCGACAGAGAAGGCCCTCCCCCTGGGGGTCGCCAGCCGACACTGTCTGGTTGATGGCACCCTGAGGAGGGCCTCTCTGTGGGAGCGTATCGGCCGGTGGGAGGTAATCTGTGGCAGAAGGCGGTCTCGGAGGTAACCAGGTCCAATGCCATGGCGCGCTTTAAAGATGATAATCAACACCTTGAAGCGCACTCGGAAGGCCACAGGCAGCCAGTGCAGCTCGCGCAGCAGCGGCGTTACATGGGCCATCACCGCCCGCGCGGCCGCATTCTGGACTAACTGGAGCCTCCGAGTGCTCCTCAAGGGGAGCCCCATGTAGAGAGCATTACAGTAGATGCCCCACATCTAATCAAAGCAACAAGGAATGGACTGGGAGTTGGATGAGGTTTGCAGTCAATGCCTCTGAAAGATAGGGAGATGCTAGAGGTCCAAGAATCATTAGTTTGCTCATAACTTAAGTACTAGGTTAGCACCCAACAAGCTGGACAACTATCACCATATCTCTAACATTTTCTCCTTTGAGTAATTCGGGGAATGTTATTGAGGAATGGATAAGGCTTAAAGTTACAGACTACTCTGGAAGATATGGAATATCTGGACTCTTGGCAAAAGCCAACATGGATTTGTCAAAAACAGATCATGCCAGACAAATCTTATTGCATTCTTTGACCAGGTGACAAAATTAGTGGACCAGAGGAATGCTGTCGATATAATTTACTTGGACTTCAGTAAGGCATTTGATAAAGTAGACCACAACCTACTACTTGATAAGGTAGAAAAATGTGGGTTAGACAGCATCACCACCAGATGGATTTGTAGCTGGCTGACCGGCCGTACTCAGCGTGTGATCCTCAATGGAACTGCATCTACATGGAGGGAAGTGTGTAGTGGAGTGCCCAGTGCTTTGTTCTGGGCCCAGTGCTCTTCAACATCTTCATCAATGATTTGGATGAGGGGATAGATGGGGAACTCATCAAATTTGTAGATGACACTAAGCTGGCAGGAATAACCAACACTCCAGAAGATAGGCTTAAGATACAGAAGGATCTTGACAGACTTGAACACTGGATGCTATCTAATAAAATGAAATTCAGTGGTGAAAAAAGTAAGGTTCTACATTTAGGCAAGAAAAACCAAATGCACAGGTATAGTATAGGTGGTACCTTGCTCAATAGTAGCAACTGTTAAAGGGATCTTGAAGTCCTAGTGGGCAATCACTTATATATGAGCTAGCAGTGTGCTGCAGCTGCCAAAAAAGTCAACACAGTGCTAGGCTGCATTAACAGAGGGATAGAATCAAGATCACACGAAGTGTTAATACCACTTTACAATGCCTGGTAAGGCCACACTTGGAATACTGCATCCAGTTTTGGTCACCACAATGTAAAAAAGATGTTGAGACTGTAGAAAGAGTACAGAGAAGAGCAACAAAGATGATCAGGGGACTGGAGGCTAAAACATATCAGGAACGGTTGCTGGAATTGGGAATGTCTAGTCTAATGAAGAGAAGGACGAGAGGTGACATGATAGCAGTGTTCCAATATCTCAAGGGCTGCCACAAAGAAGAGCGAGTCAAGCTATTTTCCAAAGCACCTGAAGGCAGGACAAGAAGCAACGGATGGAAACTAACCAAAGAGAGAAGCAACCTAGAACTAAGGAGAAATTTTCTGACAGAACAATTAATCAGTGGAACAACCTGCCTCCAGAAGCGGTGAATGCTCCAACACTGGAAGTTTTTAAGACAAGACTGGACAGCCATTTGTCTGAAATGATATAGGGTTTCCTGTCTGAGCAGGGGGTTGGACTAGATGACCTCCAAGGTTTCTTCCAACATCATCATCATCATTATTATTATCCAAAGCTCCCACCTGGGCAGAGCTCCTGTTAATTCAGAAAGACTCCCAACCTGTAGACTTGCTGGTCCAGACACAGTGCTACCCTGTGTCTGGAACAACAGAGATAATGTGTGAAAAGACAAATGATCAAACAGCAACTGTGTCTTGCTTAAGTTATAGAGCAATAAGACTATAAACAGTAAATATAATTAATATTGTCTTATTCATAAGATTCCAAATTGTAAAAATTACAGTATGCATGTCACGTTTGGTTATATTTAAATATAAATATTTTTAAAAACTTACATCCCAGTTACTGCAAAGAAAATCTGCAGTACTTAAATATTCACTGGCTCTTACAATATCATCAATATCAGAGAAGAACTCCAAATAATTCTGGTGAAGGTATACATTAAATAAGTCCCCAGGCATATGTGATTTTTCTATGACATCCTAATAAAAGAAAATATACACAGAATATCATACCACATAGAAAAAGTATCTATATTCCTTTAATTAAGAATTTTGCCATATGTACATAGATACATATTATTATAGAAATAACAAACATTTTTACCTCAGGTTGAACAAGCAAGGGCTGTCGTTCATATTCTGATAAATGTTGAGGTAACTGAGGAAAGTCCACCTCTGTAGCTGGTTCTCCTATAAAATTATTTAAATGATAACTGTAGTTTAATCAAACATCAAATGTCTGAAAAACAGAATCTTGGGAAACCGAGACAGGTATCTCTTCAGAAATAAATAGTTTATAGTTCAATCCTGGCTCACATGGTTTGCACAGCTTAATATGTATATTGTTATCTAAATTCTAAGTAATATTATGGTGAATTAGCCTGTATCAAAACGGCAGCACTTCTATTTTGTTGAAGATTTTCACTATTATATTTCCATAGGTTTTGTTTCTTTAGTAGTGACACAAAGTAATTAGTCAACATCCTGTTCCAAGGTGTCCATCTGTTGGGGTGAGTTATAGGTCCTGAGGAAGTCTAATGGGTATGATTATTGCATGGAAGAGCTTGTTAGTACAGAGAGTACATGTGCTAACTTATGGATATCTCCAGATACTGTAACAGTTGAATCTGGTGAGGAAGCAATCTGTAATGTCAAAGGAAAATGCTCTGTAAATCAGGGACAGAAGCCAGAACTCTTCAAAGGTGTAAAGTAAATAGCTTTAGGCTGTGGACTAAAAAACACAAGACAAGTCCTAGGTTTTAAGTCCTGACTAAACTATATATAGATGGCAAGATTTAGACAGAGTTTCTTCAAATGCATGGCTCCCTCTTTTTCTATATAATGAATTTATTTAGCTCATCTTCATACATCTGCTCAGGAATGTAAAGTGAAGAAGAGTTTAATTGCTGTACCTGGTATTGATAGGTGGGGTCAGAAGTTTTGATCCACTCATACAAATTATATGAGTTTCCTTACAATGACAGGCCAAGTTAAGGACAAAAAGTATTACTGAAATGTTTTTTTTTTAAAAAAAGTTATAACAGATATATGCATACATTCAGTTACAGTCAAATATAGAAATTAATAAAGAAATATTAGATTTTTTACATATATAATATAATAAGGATGAGTAGATTCTCTTACTTTTGCAGTAAAGTATTTTCCCCAAAGCATGGAAAAGGAAGATGGAAGCATCCTTGCTACCAATAGCTGGTATTTGTTGGTCTTCTAAAAAATTATTGAATAGTTTTTTCTTCTTTATTTTAGATGATGTATCACATTTTAAAACATAATTTTTCTTTCTTTGTGACCATAAGCTCTTGTCTGATGGCTTCCCTGAAAATAATAAAAAACAAGAAAATTAATAAATTCAAAAAATGGAAAACTTTGACTTTAATAGTGTGGAAAACGAAAATATTGGCTATTGTTCTTCTATGCAAGGTTTAGGCCCAGGTGAACTAAATCAGGTCTCATGGAAAAAGTATTAAACCAAAGTTTGTGCTAAGCTCAGTTTTGCAATCCGAAGGAACCAGTGGTGGAATTCAGCTGGTTTGCATCACTTTGGCAGAACTGGTAGCTAATTTTTTGTTGCCCAGGCCCAGAATGGCCTTCCGAAAGTGGCATCCACACAAAGAACCGGTTGTTCACATATTTTAATCCCACCACTGGAAGGAACTATTTGTAATCTAAACTGCAACTCTACTTTATTTAATATGATTTTGCTAAGCTTGCTTGTTTCAAATATATTTAGAACATAAGGACTGGAATTGTAAGAAACAGGGAACTGAAAGTAGCTGATGTACACAATGTACACAAGTATGTGGAAAGTTGTGTTCAGCAAAGGGTCAGCAGAAAGTCAGCAGAAAGTGTAAGGTTGCTGACCATCTGTCTACGGTCTTAGGATGAGATTTGCCACTGGCCTATAGCTGTCCTTATTGGAACTGCTATGTCATTGGACCTCATTGCAATGGGTTTTTAACATAAGTGATGTTTATGTGTGTGTTCCAAATTATTGCTGAAATAAACCCCTGAATCTTAAAGTAAGAAGTATTGCTTTGTGTTGCTGTCTCTTGTTTTTTTTCATTGGGTTTTTCCACGACAATAGTATCTTACAATAGTAAGATACAACATAACTTTTACAGCAAACTTATGTCTAGAAAGAACATATATTGTTTTACTTTTTATTTAATTCTGTTCTGGGTAAAAAATGCATGCACATTTTTAAATTATTAAAAAAATTACTGTGAATATTGTTTTTAAAATGCTTTTAATTTTTCAGAAGTTTGAAATTCTTCAAAGGGTAACTGTTTTTATTCGATGCGTCTGTGATTTTTCTTTTAATTACTTTTTTATGTACTGCCTATGTGAAGAGGACTTTAAAATCTTTAGAAAGTAAAAGGTCTTGTTTTATGCTTTCTTATGTTGTTTGACTTAATTATGTTACTGTAATTAATAATGCCTACTAATGATACTGGCTATAACAATGTTACTACAAATAGAAAACATTCTAATTTGTAATATCCGAAAGACATAGTGTGCAATAGGGGTAAAATACTAGAATTCAACATTAATATACCATGTGGGAATTTAGCTAAAAATAGAATGAAAACATCAACAATAAACAATAGTGATAAAAGAAATAGTGATAAAAGAAAAAAGATAGCAAAATGGAAAATATTAAAAAAAATAATATGAGTTAGTATAAAAATAACACCGCACTTTAAGAATCAAATAAACTTAACTAGCCATATTCAGTTTATCCAGATAAACAATTAGGATAGTTTGTCAATAACATAATTAAACATAACTAGATATAAATTAAGCATTCTTTAATTGGGCTTACTCTTCAAAATTCTTATTTTTTTCATCCACTACTATTTCCCACACTTTTAAGCATTAGTAATGCTAAAAAGAAACAGGTTTTTCTATATTGTAAAATAAAATGTCTTTCTGACAAATTCAAAAGCAAAAAATTGTTATTTTTATATGTTATTTTAAAAAATTTAAAGCACAATTTAAATGAATAAGAATATTTTCTTACCTTTTAGAGAAGAAAATTGAAGGGTGTTTATTGCACTTCTAATGTCACCTGAACATCCACTGCAAATCACTTCTAATAAGGCTTTGTCAGGGACATCAATTTTATCTCTTCTCTACAAAGAAAATTAAAAAAAATCAAAGCTAATTTGAGTAAATCTACATAAAGCATTCAAAAAATAATATTTCCCAGATGCTTCCTGCTTCCATATCTATCTTTTGTTTGGTCTAAAAGTTCGAAAGATTAAGCTCTACTTTCCTATCCACTTTGTAAAGAACATTTATCACTTAATATTTTCACTACTACTACAGAATCATTCAAAACTCTGTCCCTATTTTACTTTCACAACAATTTTATATTAAAGTTGGACGAGCAATGCTAATTATGATGTTTAGAACTGATATTCAAAACTAATGTTTAGAACTGAACAAAGATTTTTGAGATCAATACTGTCAACCATTATTTTACAACACGATTTTTTAAACTTCTAAGATATCGTTCAGAAGGAATGTAATGTTTCTATCTCCAACCTTTGCTTTCTGTATGCCTTATAGTATGACATTATTGTAATTTAATTTATCTTACCATATTGATCTCCCCTGTGATTATTCGATTTAGGGCTTTCATCATCAGTGTTGGTGCTACTGGGTTAAAACTGAGAAAATTGTAAGAAGGAAATGGTCAAGATAAATTTCATCATGAGCATTTCATCATGGCCAATGTAGCTGTCAATTTATTTACCTAATGGTTGCTATACACAGCTCTTCCTGAATTGCCTTTGGGAATAGAGACCTTTGGCTGCTCCCTCTGCTGAAAACATCCGATATTATAAATACAAGAGGACATCTGCTTGTCCGCAAAAAACTCCTACAAGAAAAAAAACCCTGAAAATTAGCAGCTGAAATTTAACAGCATTAATTCTGACCAGCAATTAATAGAATTGCACTAGCAAAAATACAAGAGGTACATAACTTGCAACTCACTTGTTCACCACCCCCAAATTAGCAGCAAAAGAAAGAGATGGAACTTTGCATTTTGGTAGTGGACTATTCTGCACTGGAGAAAGTGAGGCTTGGTCCAACCATGCCCATTAATTTCTCTGAGTGATCCTTTGGCAAAATAAGATACTGAACATACCTCAGAATGTCATGTAAACTGTTAGGGTCATGATAAAAATGGTTTGGCATATCCTGTTGAAAAGCAAATACAATATTGTTATTCTAACATATCTGCTAAATTGAACTAAAATCTGTTGCGCATTTAGGGTATTTTACTTTTCAACTATAAATGTTACAAACATGGAATATTTACTTGAAATGAACCCAATGCAGTATAGTGCCAAGATTGAAGATGGAGAGGCAGAAAGCTACAACTTTCAAGCCAGAAAGTTATTATGTACACGAAGAGCTGTAGCTGTTTTCTATTGTCTTGTAGAGAGCAATGAAATATTATTTAACTTGGAGAAATGGAAATAAAAAGCTTAGATTTAATACCGAGCTTAGTTAGACAAGACAAGCACACACATCTGTGGAGGCCTTAAAAGATGTTATCTGCATTATCTATCAATAGGAGTCTATGCTCTGGGTTTATCTATCTATCTATGACAGATTCTGGATTTATTTCATGCCTAAAAAAGAGGTCCAACATATAAGGGTGTTCATGAACCTTTGTTCATATAAATCGAAAGTGCATTTGGAAATCACAAAAATAGATATGGGATTGATTTTGCCCACAGTGACTAGTTTTAGAACAAAGAATCTAAATGCTATTGTTATGAATATCCTTATTTAATTATTCAAAAATCTGGTATTTTGGGCACCAAGAAACGATGGTTATTGAATTTAGAACTCTGCATTCCCAGCTAATGCTCTACTATTAGACTACAAAATTTTCCAAAATGATAATAAAATAAGGCTCAACACAATGAAAAAAGATTTCAGGCCATTATTTTGCACATTCTAAAAGTTTTAAAATCTTAATTGAAAAAAATCATATATTTGTTTTATATTTGAGCAATTTTTATCAATGATTATCAGTAAATCTGTTTGAAATAAGCTATTAGTTATTATTATAGAAAATTGAAATTTTACTACTGAGCAACTAAATTTGGAATACCTAATTAACTTAAAGTGGTATATTTAAAAATTGGGAGAAAATAATAGAACATTTAATTTTAATTATTAAAATACCTTAATGGAATTATTCAACTACTTCAACTTACTTCCACAAGAATGAGTCTTTTGTCAGTGTCCATGGCCTCTCCAACCATCTGAAGCTTGATATACTTGTTTGCTCTTAGGAGAAATTCTTGAAAGATAGCTGCCTGGCTCTGATAAGGAAGTATCTGAAAATCTGATTCTAAACAGGAGTGTTTATTTTACAATATGCACTAAGTACTAAGAAAAGTACTACAGATATGTGATAATATGCTACAGCTTATTGTTTTGAATTTTGTTCTTATATTTATTTGCATGGATTGTTACTGGTCCAAGATCAATAGACATGTAAATTACAGGAATCGGATGAGCTGTACAGGCAGAGATCTCAGTACACAATAGTGTATATTTTGAAACAATGGCCAGATAAATCAATTACTGAATTGAAATTGTTCAAAAAAATCAGATGTGCTTTAGAACTGAAGGCTTGTCCATCGTTATAATGCTACATTTCTGGGCAAAAAGATGAATTTTATTTGAAAGTTTAAAACTAGTCTACTGAAAAGTTTTTACTGAAAATTAATCATTAGTTTAATAATAGTCATATTATCTAGATCAGAGATATCAAACATGCAGCACATAGGCTACATGTGAATTACAACACTCTTGGATGCTGCCCAAACCTGATTAAAATACAGTGGGGAAATTTATTTAAGAAAATAAGAAAAAGAGAAAATTCAATTAAACATAGATAATATTCCACATTTAAAAATTAAACAATAATACATTTATTCACCAATCACCATAAAACTCTGGACTCGTGGCTCATGAGGTCAAGTCCGCTGCCTTAATTGCAGTAACAAAGATTTTTTAGTTTGGATGGAGCAGGAGCATCATGTGACAGAAGTTCCTTCTCAAACTGTGCTGTAGCAGGATGAAGTGACCCAGATATTGCAATTAAGCTGAGGCAGCAAGCTTGCACCTTTTTCCCAGGACTGCTGGCAGACAGCTTTGCATTAAGAGCTGACCTTCCCTGAACCCCAGAACCTTTAGCATCTTCTTCCAAAACATATTTTAACATATCTCTACTATATATTTTTGCAATTTATTCATATTCTTATATTGTGGTGCACAAACTTGTTCTTGTTTTAGAACAAGCTGCACAAAACCTTTTTTTTTTTTTTTTGCACATAGAATAACAGAAATTAGAGGGCACACTTTAGGGAAGTGTTAAGTGGGAGTATGAGGTGGTGGTTTGCACGTAGGCTGGGAAGACGCTCAGAATGGAGTTTTGGGGAAATTGAACACCAAGAATTTAATCCCAAGAGTAGAACAAAGCTTTCGCTTGGGTTTTAGAGAAAATGCAGTTTATCATCCAACTGAAATCACATGAACTGCAATTAATCTTAAACATCTTTAATGAATACAAACCAAGTTTAATCCCCTATCTTCAGAGCTGTCTTTTCTTACTAAATATAGCTAAGAATAAATTATGGTTCAGACATAATGCAGACATATGGCTAGAACTTCCTTGCAGTCACACTAGCAGAAAGGAAAACAGAACAAGGAGCACATGTAGTCTTGGACACTGCCTGCAGTTACAATTTTGAGTTCAACTGGTATTTTCAACTTGACTGAAATCTGCTATCATTCTAAAATGCAGCAGTTTTAAAACATAGGAAATCATAATATAGAGGAAGCTGAGAATAAAGAATGCCTTTTTTTCTCAGGCATTGAGTAGAGACTATGAGCATGTGTAAAACCTTTGGAATTTCCTCAGTAGCTTACTTTCGAATCTATTGATTAGAAGTTAGTTCCATTTATTCTAATGAAATTTGCTACCATCTAATGGTCATCCTACCAGAAATAAATATCCCATTAAATATATTCAAATTCTTCAACAATGAACAAGTGAACGTTTTAAAATTTTACCATGATTGAAAGCAACTTGAAAGTCGTCATATTTTTTGAAGTCTAGTGCTACAGGATTTATCCATTCTTGTATCTGAATGCCAAGGTCCTTGGCTAATATTTCCACAGTAGCAGATTTTCCACATCCTGGAGGGCCAGTTAATACTAGGATGGAGCCTCCCTATAAGATACTGTATCATAAGCTGAGTTTACAATACTTAAACAAAAAAACAATATGGGTTTCTTGATAAAACATAATAGTACTTTGGTTTCAGTAATATCCATTTTTATATTTTCAGTAAATACAGTAGCCATAGTTATATTCTCAGTAATTCACTATTACAACAACCCACTTCCTTTATGCTGCACAACTTAATTCCTGTTACAATTTAATACTTGTTGCAAACAAATTGTTTGGACTGCATTCCAGATGGCCTAGTATGTGTCAAATGTTCTCTAAATGGAAGCAGATATTCCTTAATGGAAACTTGCTTACTCACTTAGTGACATAAAACTTCAGGATATTCAGAAAAAAAGAAACACAAACTGAATAATGTATCTCAAGGCAATCTTTGTACAAATCAATTGCAACTTGCTTTATCTTTATCTCCACAAATAAGTTTATTTTATTCTAGTAAATAAATGTTGCTCTAAAATTATATTACACAAGATTTTGATAATATTCTAATTTTACTTCATTAATTGGTAAAATAAAATTAAAACTAGTGATTGAAGTTAAATAAAAGCTTCAAAATGAGCAAACTGGCAGATAAAAGTCTTAGGTTCGTAATATTACCTGTCTTGGCTGATTTTGAAATATGTGACCTTTTAACCATCTTTCAACTTCTTCAATTTTTTTCTTGTGTATGACAAGGTCACTCTAACAAACAAAAATATGCATATAAGACATATTTATGTAGCAAAATGTTAAGTTATGTATTATCTATACTGTAATTCTCTTAGCATATATACCAGATGTAAACAAATTAAAATATTAGAGAAGAATCCAATCTCGGTGACAATTTACTTCACTTACAAAATGATATACAAATGATATAATTTTGGTCATTTGTAAAACAATAACATACATATATTGAAATGAATATTCTCCCCTTATTCTACCTATATGTTGAATACATATTAAGGGAAACTGAAATGGAAGATGAGAAGAATGGTTTTAAAGTTGGAGGAAGAAACATAACCTGTGCTATGATGAGGATACTATCCAGACAGCAGAAAATGCAAATGCTCTGCAAGCCTTAATATAAAGTAGAACACAATGAAAAAATGAGACTAAAATTAAATATAAGGCTAAACTAATTACAACAAGTAGAACAACCAGTGTGTAACTTTAGAGAAAGAAGTACATTTATAATTGTATTTATAATTGCTGTAAAGTAGAAAGCCACTTTTTTGTATTTTTTCTTTTCTATTTTTATTTTTCTTTCTTCCTTGCACTTCTAGCTCTGATTTTTTTTCTTTTCATTTCCTTACTCTGACTTACTTTCTATTAGTTTTATTTTTTTTATAAATCTTTTAATAAAATTATATCTATATCTACAGTATATGTATATTAAAAAACAAAGGTACAGTAATTAGCCTTAGAATTGACAAAGAAGATATCAAAGTGGTGGATAGCTACTGCCTTTTAAGATCAATAAAGCAACAAGCAGTCAAGAAGTATGCCTCAGACCAGTGGTGGCGAACCTATGGCACGGGTACCAGAGGCGGCACTTGGAGCCCTCTCTGTGGGCACACATGCCGTTGCCCCAACCTTGCCTCCCCTGGGACCCCCTCCTCTCCAGCAGTCCCCCTGAAAGAGAATCGCCCTCGAGCGTGGCTCACACAGAGCAGCGCAGCCAAGGACATGGCAGCCAGGCAGTGTAGACAAGACTCTGCCCTTACACCCGATCATGCAGTTGATGCTGCAGGGCGCGGGCAGAGGGTGTGGCTGCCATAGCGCTGCTGGGCTACCTGGGCGATCTGCGGCGGGCCGTGGAGGGGGTGAGTGGTCCTGTGGGCAGGCAGGGCGGGGAATGGGGGGGCAGGGCAGGGGGGGTGGAGCAGGTGCGAGGCCAGTTTTTGGGCACTCGGTCTCTAAAAGGTTCTCCATCACTGCCTCAGACTATTTCCAATACTGGAAATGGAAAAGACATCCCATCTCTTGAGATTTCAGAATACATCTGAAGACAAGGAAGATGATCTTACAGAGCTTACAGAGCTGTTAGTAGAAACATAGAAACTTGAGAAACAAGAAACGGAAGGAGAAACTGATGGAGAAGAAAAGTGAGAGCTGTTCAATGAATATAAATGGGTTGAACTTTCCTTTAAAAATATCTTACCAAAACTGCTTTTCCTATTTCAAATAGTACCTATAGTGAAAAAAAATCTTTGATGACTTAAATACACTGACTTGGAAACCCACTTGGCAAAGGAAGAAAGCCAGAATTAGACTAAAGAAAATAGAGGATTTGGCTCACTGAATGAGGTGCAATATTACTAAGCATGTGATTAAATACGGCTAAAAGAATGGATAACCTTTAGACATCCAAGATTACTATACTTAGAAGGATATAATGTATAATTAGGATAGCATGTTTTTTATGTTTTGGGAAGAATAAAATGGATATATATTTTCAAAATTAGAAATATACTATTTTTAGTATGGGAAATAAAAGCTAAAATCTATATGAAAATACCAGGGTGGCTTTCAACAATGGAAGCTTCTGTTCACCCAAACTTAATCAATTTTGAGGAAATTGTAACCTATAAAGATATTTTGAATATTTAAGGGAAATTAAAACTGAAACAAGATTGGAAGATCATGGTATTGATTTATTGTGATGGCCTCAATTGTAAATACAACTGGAATATGAGAAAGATGTTAAAATATATGTTTTATAAAGATTAGATGTTTGATCAGGTGATAAAAATACATATTGGCTAAAAAAGTGTATATTTAAAGTTGCATGTCTTAATAACAGTAAGAATTGTATTTGCTCAGTATGGGAAGATATAGAATATTTTTAAATATGGGATATATTGTATCACTGGCTGGGAAAATGAGTTAGAGATTAGGAATTTAATATGTACTATTGAGTAAAGCAAATGGACCCAGACAACACATTGTTCACTAAGCACTTATGAATTGTAAAAATAGAAAACTAATAAAATATTATATTAATAAGAAGTATGCCGCAGACTAGTACTTGATAGACCGGCTATGAAGAAGATATTCAAATGCTATAATGTTTATATCCCAACAAAAATTAGAATCATGCAAGCCATGATATTCTCTGTGACACTCTATATAAGTGAAAGCTGAACTTTGAAAAAGCAGGATAGAAAGAGTATTGATGTCTTTGAACTCTGATGTTGGAGAAAACGCCAGAAAATACTATGGACAGTCAAGAAAAGAAACCAATGGCTCATTGAACAAATCAAGGTTCTAATGCTGGCAAAGGGGGAAACAGGAGAAGGGAGAAAAGGGAGGAAGAGGGGATAGCAAGGAAAAAGGAAAGGAAAGGAAAAGAAAGGAAATGAAATCAGTATGGTGGATGGACTCAATTATGGTGGTAATGAGGGCACTGCTGGAAGACCTCAAAGAATGTGTTAGAGATAGATTGTCATCAAAAAATCTATGTGATTACTTGGAGTCAAATTTAACTTGATGGTATATAATCAATCAATCATGCACCTTCTAATTTAACAGACAACTGGAAATAACACATCTTCCTTCCTACAAATGGTCCATTAAATTACAGTTTCACTGAACACATATGATCAAAACCTGACATTTTTATAATAATTTTTAATTTAGTATTTTGTCTATTTCTTTAGATATAGTGTAACAAGCAAAACAGTTATTATATTAAATATATACCAATGTATATATTAATGCAAATATTAGTACTACTACTAATATACATTATATATTAAATCGTATAAAACTATACCTGAGTTTTTGGTTTGTATTTATCTACCCATGGTTCAATTTGGATGTGATTTTGTTTGAAGAGTTTATATTTCTCATCTACAGAAAGTGGTTTTCTTATTTTTCTACCACACTTGTAATTTTCAAGCAGAGGAAAATGCTCTTTGCTCTCGTGATAATTGTCAATATCTGTGAGCGATTTTTTATGGAGAATACTAGATGATAGTTTGGCAGTCTCACAAAAATCAATAAAAGATGGTTCCACCCAATCAATCTCCTGATAATATAAACATGTAGAAATTATTGCAACACAAAAATTATCAATTCTTAAACCAGTTAGTATTTTATTATTCCCTTTATATACAGTAACCAATATTTTAGTAGTTAGAAAAATGAACATGAAGTAAACTATCCTACAATATGTAATATGTGTGCAATCATTTACTGAACATAAAACAATTTAAACGCACATAAACCACTTCCAAACATTTAGTAATATTTTGCTTATCTTTAATAGTTCTTACATTTCAATTCTGTTTAGTCTAAAAAAATTATTGCAATTTTTAAAGAAGCCAAATTCAAATTAAACAAAAAAAACCCCAGATTAAAAGACTAGATTATGTAATCTAGTAGTTTACTAGATTGTGTAATCTAGTAGTTTAGGTAATCCCCGAGTTAACAGCATTCCCTTAGCGAATGTTCGAAGTCACGTAATAAGCACCGCCTAGTGTTTTTGAAAAAGTCTCAAAATTACGAATGTTGTCACACCACAGCAGTCGTTCATCCTTACGAACAACCACAGTGGCACTGCAACATTCACCCTGGCTATTTCCTCCCTCCCGCCCCCTCGGGTCTCCCTAGGCACTAGGCCTGTGGATATTCACCTTGTGAAGACTAAGAGATCCTTTGCTTTCTTGGCTGCTCCAGGCCTTCGGTGCATTTACAGAGAATTGAGGCCTTCAGTAACACAAGAGATTAGTGGCGCGAGATCTCACGCTATTGATCTTGTGTGATTTCATGGTAAGTTTAGCCTCTGTTCTCTGCAACAGAGAATGGAACAGAAGCTGGGGGTAGCTTCCACGGGCCTCCGGAGACCTGATCCGGGCATCAAAGGCCTTTTCTGGGTTGCTGCCACCCGGAAAGGAGGCCAGGGGAAGCTTTTGCAGGCCTCCGGAGGTCCGTTCTGGACTTGGAGGCCTCCTCCAGGCTTTCGAGGCCCAGAATTGAGGCCATGGGTGGCGACCACGTACTTCCAGAGGTCCGTTCTGGGGCTCGGAGGCCTACTCTAGACCTCTAAGGCCCAGGACGGAGGCAGTGGGCAGTAGCCATGTGCTTCTGGAGGTCCGTTGTGGCCCCCCAGAGGCCTCCCTCTGCTCTTGCTGGGAGCAGAGAAAGAAACAGGCTGGAGAGGAGACAGATCTTCACAAGGTAAGTGACCCGGTGTGGCATGATTGGGAGGGGGAGCAATTGTGGGACCCCCAGGGAGGGAGCATGAGGTATCTCAGTGGGGGGAGGATTGGGTGGTCTGAAGCAGGTGACCTGTTCCATCACTAGGCCACCCTGACCTTTCCCACCCTGAGATGTTCACTTAGCGAGCTATGCATTCGCCCACGCATTAAATTAAGTAAATGCGTGGGCGAAAGCTGGAAGTGAATCGTGTTCAAGGTAAGAGATTCACTCCTACGAATCCTCGAGTTATGAATGGAATGAGCAGGCACAGGACTACCTGTAATACCAAGTGTGGAGAAAAAAAATCCCCAGATTTTTTTTTTCCACACTCAGTATTACACAATCTAGTCTTTAAATTAAAAGTTTAAAGTTATAATGATTTCAAAATACTCCATTTGGCTACAAGGGTTTTGATATGCCGGCATCAGCCTGAATTTAACACCTGATACAACAAATAATAATTTAATAAAATAAATAAATCACTTACTTTAGTTGGGGCTGCCTTTCTTTTTGAAGATTTTTTTGACATCATCAGCCTTTGCAGTTTCCATCCAAAGTATATGATCAAATGCCTTTAAAAATAAAGTACCTAAAAGATAAAGAAACTTTTATATTAATGAAGTCTGCAAGCCCACAGATAGTTACTGAGACTTACATCTGCTTCTCTCATTTGTATAGCTTCTTTTTTCTCTTTCACATGTTGTTACTTTTTTTTCTTTTTAAAAAAGCTACTTTTTATTGCTACAGAACAGGAATGCACCACCTCCAAAGTCCCTGAAGTGCTGCCCTCTGTTGAAGAGAACACACTTCTATCCAACACAGTTCTAAAATTTTCAATTATAGCAACATCTGTTTAGTGCAGAAATAGAATAATGTATATAACATTATAATACTATAACACATGCATGAGATAACCTGCATATTTAATTTTTCACAAAGAGCGAATGTCTTGGTATGTACAATAATTTATACATACAACATGCAACAAGCCAATTGGAATTGCATAGCTTTACTGTATATCTATAATCTCCACTGTCATTGTGAATATACTTCAATAATTTCAGTACAGAGGATTCTTATTTAGTGACAATTGGACCAGCAACTCAGTTAAGGGAAGTGGTTGCTAAGTGAAACCGCAACTGTGTTTACAATCTTACTTCAGTTTTCCTTTGCTTTACAGACCTGTGAAGAACTAGTTACAAAGCTACTAGTTACTAGTTACAAAGCTACTTTTTATCACCACTCTGTGAATGGTTGCTATCTGAGGTAGTTGCTAAACAAGGACTATCTCTACATTAAGCAATTTTTTGTTTTGAAGCTAATCAGCCAAGGGAATTCTAATCTAAACATGTTCCTAATCAGGATACATCATTGTACCCTATTTGATCAAATTATAAACTCCAAGCTGTTGAGAAAAATTCAAAAGCAGACTGACAATGTATCTACAAAACAGGCTATTGGGTTTATTGTCAAAAAGAAAATACTAATAATTCCAAAAGAGAATAGCCAAAACTTCATTATTTCTCACAGTGTCATCATTACATATTTGTACACCTAAGTAAAACTTATAATGAATAGTATAGTATACAGATTCATCTGATGTAGCGAATCAAAGTTCCTATTTCTATGTTCATATACACCTCTGAAATGAAGGTGACAAACACCTTCCCTGACAAACAGCACATAGTGTGGATTGTGTGGATTATATTGAAGAACTTATAGCATTTTTTTCAAATTTTTCAATTTTAAGATGCGCTGACTTCAACTCCCAGAATTCCCCAACCAGAAATCTGGGAGTTGGTCCACACATCTTAAAAGCTGACAAGTTTGAAAACTGGTTATATCTTTGGGAATCAGATAAATGAAAAATCATGAAAACATTTATGCAATTAAAGAAGCATTCAAAGAAGGAACAAAAATCAAATACAGGCCACACGACACATACTGATTTAACCAATGGCCTCCAAATATTGACAGGGTACTTTTTGAGGTCTTCAAGATTCAATGGCTGCCCTTTCTATGAAAAAGACATGCGGTAGGGTTTATAACTAACAGTCACGTATGTGGGATGGGCAGCTATATAAATTAAATAAATATTATAAGCAAATCCAGCAAGGTGGGGGTCGGGGCGGGAGGTTTTCTTATTCTATGAGGGACACCTCCAAGGTGGAAGAAGACTTCAGCCGCCATGCACTTTGGAAAGAACTCTTCCCGACTGCGCTCAGCCACGAAGCCCGGCCTCGTCCCTAAGAGAGAGGCTCCATCCAGCTATAGTGCGCGGGCACCATTTAGTTCTGTCAGGCTTCAGCCCACTTATTTCCGTCACCCAAAACCACACCCAGCCCTTCACACTCCCCTCTTTCTCCCTACCCTCTCAGGCCAGCTCCATTCCGACTGGGGCCTTTCAAGCTCTTCGGCGCTTAGCTGTTCGCCGAGCGCCTAATACGGCTTCTACTTTGTCCCCTCTCCTGCTTTTAGTCAGGCCCTGCGAGAAGGAGTAAATATGATCGAGAAAGCTTCCGGGTGAAAAAAATAAAACCCTGCAAGGCTTTACCTTTTCCACCTACCGTTTGGAAGAGAGAGGAAGGAGGGCCCGACTGACGTCTTAGTCTGCTGCCATCCGAGTAGGACGGTTCAGGTCCCCGCGAATAGCTGCACGTGGCTTCTTGATGGCAACAGGAGAAGTGGCTGTAGGAGCAATAGAGCGGCTATGAAGAGGCCTAACATTTTACTCACAGGTAAAAGAGAGAAAAAAACCCAGCGAAAGGGTCCGTAAATAGGAGAAGAAGCGGGAGGTGTTCGGATTAGTATAGCTTTAGATCGAGCGCAGTCGCACTTTCCAAAAAGAAGGAAACAAATAGGGAGCGTAAACAAATCTCCGATTCAGTCTCACGCAAGGGTAATATCACACATCCCAATGCTGCCGCGATCAAAATCGGTGATGGGATAGCAAAAGTTAGTCTCATTTGCTTTGCGCTGGTTGCTTTTAGCTAATTTTGCTTTCAGGCTTTCCCACATTTTGATTGCATCGCTCTTTCCCTCTCAAGAACAGCAGGTAAAAATTACCCTTTCGTGTTGCTTTTTTATTTGCATTAAATTTAATATATAAGAAGCATTCAAAAATGCGATTACCTACTTTCAGTTGGAAGTGGTGGTGTTATTCCATAAACATTAGCACCTCTTGCATGTGAAAACCAGGACTAACCAATGGGTCTTGTATGAGCCCTTGTTCTCGGATATGTGTGTGTATGTGTTTGTGTGCATCTATGTATGTATATGCTAGGACTAAATGATCACATTTTTAGAGACTAAGAAGCACTCGTTGCAGTAAATACGGTATCTTGTTTAGTTTTTCAGATCGATTTTGCAATGGAAGCTTATTATAAATATTTACTACAGTACTATCCTGATTGTTTCTTTGTGCCTTGCATTTTTGTAGGAACGCCTGGTGTTGGGAAAACAACGCTAGGCAAAGAGATAGCTCTGAGAACAGATTTTACATACATTAATGTGGGGGATATGGCTAAAGAAGGTAATTTTTAAATTTTTACAGTATCTACCATTTTATTAACATTTATGTCCCAACTTTTCTGATGTACATGGATAAATATATCTAATTTAATACTAATTATATCTGTAATTTATATATTTTAATAATACAGACATTCCAGAAGTATCTCTAAAGTGGAATCCTGTACAACACATTAGATTAAAAAAAACAAATATGAAACTGTAAAATTAGTGCAAAAAATCAAGCTGAAGAAATTATTGTTAATTCTTTTCCCAAAAACCAAGTGGATGCTATCAAGAGTAGTGAATGAGAGATTCATTGTTTAAATAGTTGACTACTGTAATTAAAAGGATTTGATTGTGGCTGGGGAATTCTGGGAGTTGAAGTACATACTTCATGAAGTTGCCAAGTTTGAAAAACACTCATCTAGAACATACAGCATAAAATACATCTGAAGATTAATAACAATGAGTTTCCATTTTTTTAAATTATTTAGGGGAACTATACGAAGGCTTTGATGAAGAATATGAATGCCCAATATTAGATGAAGACAGAGTGAGTTTAAACTGAAATATGTATTTAATTATCTATTCAAATTTTTGTAACTAAGAATCCACTGTTTAGTTTTCTTTGCATTATTTTCTATATAGGTTATTGATGAAATGGAAGATAAGATGCAGGATGGAGGTGTCATAGTTGATTATCACAGCTGTGACTTCTTTCCTGAACGCTGGTTTAACATAGTATTTGTGCTTCGCACTGAAAATTCTTTTTTGTATGACAGATTAGAAAACAGGTAAGTCAGTGACACAAAACTAAATATAGTTAAGTTTCAACTTAAAGCAAACCTTATTAATGCATAATATCAAACTTCAGTATTTTTACCTCAAAAATTAAATGTTTGATGTTGTTTTTATATTTTTCTAGAGGTTACAAAGGAAAAAAGCTTCAAGACAATATTCAGTGTGAAATCTTTCAGACAATTTATGAAGAGGCCATGTCATCCTATAAAGAAGAAATTGTACATCAGTTGACTAGTAATACTCCAGAAGATATGGAACGGAATTTAGATCAAATTATACAGTGGATTGAACAGTGGATAAAAGACAACAACTAATTTTTGAAAAAAATATTTACAATGATAAATAGAAGTTGTGTTTTCCTTCATTGAAGAAACAATAATAGTTGCTTCATTCAGGATGAAAATTAACAAGGAGGCCACTGAATTTTCTATTTTATGCTGTGTTCTTTATTTAGACTATGAAAGCAGGTATCAGACATTAAAGGGTTAAGAATTTAAAAATCTGAAAAATTGGGTATCCAATATCCAATAATAAAAATATTTGTAAAGATAAAAAATATTTCCCTAGATAATATTGCTGCCAAAATCTTATTCCTGTACAAAGTTTTATTAATGCAGCGGATCTTCTGAGATTCATTTCTAAACATGGGACCATGCAATTTAATATATGAACATAATTTTAGTTATTAATTTATTAACATGGTGTAAATAGATAAGCAAATTTGTATCCGTGTCTATGTTTTTGTTGATTTGTTGCTGTTTAGTAAACTACTTTGCTAAGCTTATTTCTTGTTACGTTTAGAAGACATCCTCAACCCAGATTCATGAACTCATTTCTGGATAAATGCTGATGGCATTTTGCAAGATTTTTGAAACAAATAGGTTATATGTATCCATAACTACAGTGATCCAAGAAGTGTGCGATGCTATTGCTTGTATCATGTTTTTCTATTCTCTGCCCTAGCCTGGATCATAATAAATATTACCAGAATTCATTATCCTATTTTTTTCTAAATACTGAGTAATTTAATAAAAAGTGAACATATAGTGAAAAGATGAGAACATTGATTGGTGAGAAAGAGCATTTTGTCATGTCAAAAATGCCTATATAAGGTATATAAAGTGCCTTTTTCTTAGCACTCCCAAATTTGATACTAAATGGATTTGATAAATTAAGATTTTAATCCTAACCTTATATCGTATTCCATCCAGAGAATGAACAGAAGACTGTATTTAGATTCTCTTTCCCCACCTTTAATACCTGCAAGATCCAAAGCAGAGTTTGATTGTGTAGGAAGAGCGTTGGGGATATAGACTCTTCTGCCTCTTGTACTATTAATGAAATGACTTGATTAGAAGCACAATTGCCTTCTGTTTTCTATTTTGGTTATATTCTGAAAATGGTTACAAATCCCCCTTAAATTGAATCATGAGATTTAAAATAGGGTAATGCATATTTCTTTCTCTATTTGTAAACTGGGTCAATGATACTACTTTACAGTACTCCTATAGTGGTAGTAATACAGGTAGTGGTCATTTAGCTACTGCAGATTATGATGGTGATGAAAAAGTAACCATAACCAGTTCTCATACTTATGACCTTCACAGGTCTATAAAGCAAACCAAAGCTGAAGTAAGATTATAAGCATAGTAGTTTCACTTGACTGCTTCACTTAATGACTGAGTTGCTGATCCCAATTGTGATCACTAAATGAGAATTATATGAAAAAGATATTTTTTAAAAAGTCTCATAAGCATAATTTTTACTCACTCTGCCTAGAGTATTATTGTACTTCATTTGTCTGAAACTAAAAGTTCTCAGAAAAAGTTACATTTTTTAAAACATTAAATATTTTTAGATTGCAACTGAACTGATTGAAAATAGTCACTTCTGTTAGGTGTTATGTTCATGCTATCTGAAAAGCAGATGCTTGGCCAATTGCAAGATTTAATTTACCTTCTGTATATTAAGTACTGATTCTTGGAACCTTGTCTTTCATTACAAAAATGACAGTATTTAGCGAATGTTTTGAGCAGTCAACAATTTGGATCATGCATCTTCTGTTATTTGGTACTGTATTGTCATACTTTATTTTCAAAATAATTCTTAAATTCTTTCATATTACATTTTTCTGTATGTAATTAAGAACAAAGATTTAAATATGTTTTTTGAAAATAAATGATACTAAAGGCAATCATTTAAAAATTATTTCCATCTCAATGCAATCATTTTGAGTCAGTGGCTTATATAATACAAAAAAATTAAACTTATGACTTAATTTATAACTATGGCTCAATTACAAAACCATTATTTCACAGACATCTGCCTGAACCTATATTATTTCTAGTACTAGTATATTCGTTGTTTAAAAGAAAGGTTATGTAAGATTTCAGTAGCCTATCATATATGAAATTTCAGATATCCTATTACATAATTAAGTCTAGAATTCAGTTTATAGCTTTTGTTATTTTTTTCTTCTCCCTGGTGGAAATCTTGTAAAGATGTTGCTTTTCCCCACCCCGTCAGAAAAGAAAGCCTTGAATTCTTTTCTGCAAATTATTTTAAAACATAAGCCATATAACGGAAAATACAATAACTCGGTGCAAGGTTTGTAGAAAAAGTCCGGAGCATCTATGGATAGGAATAGGAAAAAAATGTCGCAATCAGTGAGCTAAATCGGCCGGTTACGTGAGTCAGTAGAATGCAGCCTTACAATACTGTTAAGACTTATTAAGTTCTTTTAAAGTTACCACCTAAATTTCCTTCGTTATGCAGTCCTTCAAACTGGAATAACCATTCGACCGTCGGAGATTTGTTCGTTTGTTTCCGTCTTCTGACGTGGTTTGTGGCAGAGGACTGACCCTGACTTGCAAGCAGGAACCTGCTTCCGCCTCTTGTTGGACCCAGCCGAGTGAGCCGCGCTCCACCTTCAAGCGCGGAGGCGGAAGCATTGCGGTCAAAAGCCGGGCGAAAGTTTAAGCTCTGCCCTGCGGGAGGGAGGAAGGGAGGGAGGGAGGGAGGACCGCGCCGGGCAAACCAGAATTGAGCTGGCAAAGGAGGAAACGGAGAGAGCCCTGTCAGACAGGTGGGCGAGCGAGCGAGAGAGAGCTGGGTCTCCCTGTTGGATCGCATCGCTTCGTGTGGGAGCCGCGACAGGTAGCTCTGGGGCGCCGGGGTCGTTGAGGGAGGAGGAAGAAGCCGAGGAGCACATTGAGACGTAAGCCCGGAGCTTGACTTGTGTGGAAGCTTGCTGTTCGTTTGTAGTGGTAGAACCTCTGGGAGGCCTCTAAGGCAGTGTTTCTCAACCTTGACCATTTTAAGGCATGTGGACTTCAACTCCCAGAATTCCACAGCCAGCATTGCTGGCTGTGGAATTCTGGGAGTTGAAGTCCACATGCCTTAAAATGGTCAAGGTTGAGAAACACTGCTCTAAGGGATTTTGTGGAAGGGTTTGCGTGTCTGTTTTCTAGGTGTGACTGCTGGACACTTCAGATGCACTCGGGTCTGCATACCTCTCAGGAGCTTACCACTGGGTTGGATTAGTGGACGTTTGGCTGTCTTTCCGGACCAAGTAATCCAACAAGGAACAGGCTTAGTTCTGGCCATCGTGGAGGTGATGGAAGGACTGCAACCTGTAGACTGTTTGATTGCAGGGTGCTTATGAGATACAGCGGAGCCATCGCTGAACAAATGAAGTGTTACTGTGCTTAACAAATAAGGTTCTCAATACCTATAAAAAATGTATATTGTATTAAGAAGCAGAATGGGTGCACCCTACCAAAGTGACAGTATAGTCTGTACTGGTAATCTCTTCTAATATTAGAATACTGTAGTAGTCCATCAAATGTTAAAATGGGTTTTATGTTATCCAGGCATAATATAAAAGTTTCTGATAAGTTTAATACATATAGTACAGAGAATGTGGCAATTTAATAAATTGTGGATTATTGTTTGTGTAATATATATGTAATATATGTTTTATATGTTTGTTAACCAATTAATACATATTTAATTGTGCTTAGATCTGGAAAGAAAGAAACTTTTAGTAAAAGTTGTAAGACGTATGAGGTAATATGAAGAGGATAAATGTATGCATGCTGTTAATAATGGTTTTAGTTCCTATAATGATTACTTGTAGAAAAAGGATATTTTCCCTTTGCTAAGTTAAATTTTGGGAAGATGGTGATTAGGTTAAAAAAATTATGAGATAAAAAGTATTGAAAAGCAGAAATATTGGGTGTTTCTAGTTTGTAATTTTAGATCACATTGCTCAAAGTACTATTGATTATCAAATTTTCTTTTGTAGAAAAAAATAAGATTATATGAAAATAGATGCTTCATTTAAAATATTGTTTGCAAAGAAAGAATGATTACAGGTAGTCCTCAATTTATGAACACGATTGGACCTAAAATTGCCAAGTTGCCAAGTGAGACACTTGTTAAACGGGTTTTGCCCCATTTTACAACTTTTCCTGCCACGGTTAAGTGAAACACTGAAGTTAGTAACACAGTTGTTAAGTGAATCTGGTTTCCCCCATTGACTTTGCTTGATAGAAGATGGCAAAATGTGACCACGTGATCCTGGGACACTGCAACCATCATAAATATGAGTCAGTTGTCAAGTGTCTGAATTTTGATCATGTCACCATGGGGATGCTGCAATGGTCATAATGTGAAAAACAGTCGTAAGTCTTTTTTTTAGTGCTGCTGTAACTTTGAAAAGCGAACTGTTGTAAGTCAAAGACTTGTATTGTATTGAGAGTTCATTTGTAATAATATTAAGGACAGCATCCCATCAAAGAAAACTGGAATGTACTTAAATGTAGAATTGGATCATTTGTAGTATAACTAGATACTACATATAACTTGATTCCCCTTTTACAATTGGTGAATCATTAAGATAAACAATGCTTTCTTTTTTCTCTGATTTAAGTAAACAAAGCACCTGGGTGTGTTTATGCCAGCAAAGTACAGTTTTATAGTGATAGGCTTTTGTAATTTAAATTTGCAATTACTTTTGTTTTGTATGCAGTAAAAACAAAATATTTTACATAGCTAAATAATTTTTAAAATGGAAGGTTTGGATCAATTAGGAAACATGAATATAAAAATGGTACTGACTAAAACATCTGTAAGCATGTTAGAACTAAAAGTTGGAGGCATCTTCAATCTAAACACTATTCTAAATTTTTGTGAACTTCTTTTTTAGTATATCTTTACCTGAAGATTTTAAGAAAGTGTGGAAGCCTGGAATAAGAAATCATTTGTATTGCCAATGTGTGAAGCAGGCCTAATGCATAAAAAACTGTGTGATGCCTTGGAAGGTGAAGATGACATGATATATGGAGATTTGGGAAATGGATTTAAAAAACATAATGGTATTTATGAATCAGAAGTCTTTCACAAATATACAGCTAGGTCTAGAAGCGGTTCTGCAAGGAAGAGTTTGCCAAGTGATGGTGAAGAATATGATGCAGGTTTTTTTCGTTGCTCAAAATGTGACAGTTTGAATGATGTGCCAGTCAAAACAATCGGAAGGAATGGATTTGCTCCTTGCAAACAACAAGCCAGTTCTGGTAAGTCTTTTAACAATGCTATTAAGTGATAAGTCTAAAGTTTTACAGAATTAATATTGGTAAATGTTTTGATCCTAAATGCAAACATAAGTCCAGAAATTCCATTTATCAGACCATCTTGATTAAAGATGGTGACTGGAAATTTAATTTCAATTCTTCAGGTTATATATGTTCAAAGAAAAATAAATAATACATTAAGTCTCAGAAATAATTTTGATCTAAGTGCATGTTTTCAAACAACAGTACCATTTTGCCTTATACTGATGCTGCGATAGTGGATTATAAATATTTGGTCCTGCAACATTTTATATGAGCACAGGAGTACACAAAGCAGTTTTATTTTGGCTAAAAATACAATTAAATACTATTTCAATGCATTTGAAATTTAATGAATTTGTACCTTTAAAAGAGATGTCTCTAGGACAGAGATGGCGAACCTTTTAGAGACCGAGTGCCCAAAACCCACTTATTTATCGCAAAGTGCCAGGGGCCCATCAGCATTGTGGTGCCCTCAGGGGGGGCAGGGAAGCACCTCTGAGTGCCGCCTCTGGCACGCAAAAACTAGGGGCGCAAAAATGGGCCACCGTTCTGCAAGGTGCAAAAACGGCCGCCGTGCCGTGGGGTGCAGATACAAGGCACTGCACCACGCAAGTGAGTATCATGCAGGCACTAGCCTGTCTCATTTGCAGCGTGTGCATGCTCGCGGCCCTGTTCACCCACGCACGCATGTAAAATGCTTCCCCCTCCCTTTTCTTCCAGTCCGTCAACCGACAATGGTTGGTGACCTCTGCTCTACCACCTCTACTCAACCTTGCAAATTGGCCACTTTGCCTCCTTTTTTCTGGGCGGGGCTCCTGTTCCGGGCAGTGGTGGTGGCCTGATGGACCTGCTGCTGGCGGTGGCGGCGGCGCGTGTGCCAACAGAGAAGGCTCTGAGTGCCACCTCTGGCACGCGTGCCATAGGTTCGCCATCACTGCTCTAGGACAATTTTCCCAGGGGAACATTTGGCTGGGACAGTGCTAAAAACATAGAGAGGCTTAAAGAGGGGAGGGATAACAGTCCTTCTTTATAAACTCATGCAAATTTACAAGTAACTGCATAGAGCAGCAAACTATTTGGATTTACAATAGCCAAGTATTTGATTGGATATAGCACAACATGTATCTACAGGACTGAGGTCAGTGAGTCAATTAGGATGTAATTAGAGGTAATGGGGCAGGAATACAAAGACAATACTAGTTTTGAAAAACAAAGAGGCAGTATTCCATGAACAGTTTCTCTCTGGGGAGTTATTTTCTTTTGATTTCGCAGATCTTTACTTGCTTTTTCCTAGTTTATCAGCACTTCTTGGTCTTCTAAATGTTTTATGGTTGAGCTGACAATTTAGTTTCCCTGAGAAGGTATATTTAGATAAGTTTTCAGCTTGACCTCCTCCAAGTTATCCTTCCTGGCAATGGATCATAAGAGAGGAAATAGTAATAAAAAATGTAATGAAGTGATAAAGACTGGCATGTCAGTGGGCAATTTCTTTTTACTGTCTCAACCAGTTAGATGCAAAACTCCAAAAAATATGGACAAATTTGTAAATTCTAAGCACCAAGGAGTTAATGCTGTCTATGTGTATCTACAGTATAGATTTGGATGATACCGTGAATAGGCCTGTTCGGACAGTTACAATGTTAGTCAGGGAAATAATTTTGCCTGATCCATAATTTGGAAATTTACGTTTTCCTAGTACTGCACTCAATATTTCCAGATTTTTGGAAAAAATATTGTTTTTTTCTGCATGATAAATAGGGTTTTGTATGAACTGTAGTCATGCAAATTTTACAGGCAGTTATTTTGAAATGCACCGATTTTAAGCGTTGCTTTTTAAATCTTAATATTTATTTCAGGTTCAAAGTTTAAGAACTGACTGTTACGCTATTATTTTAATATTAAAATAAATCTAGGAATATTGGTTTGAAGCATTAAAATGCGTATGTCCTTTGTGTTTGATCTTAGTTTTTATTACAATGACAATATTGCTGCCAGCAAATTTTATCAGTTACAATAAGCAAGTATTTCTACCCTCTACTGTTATTTTATTATGTCTTTTACTCAGTATTTTTTCTGCCATCTGAAACAATTAAGCAGGATAATGTTTTCCTCCCAACTACTAATTGTTATCCACTTTAATAAAGCTAAATATAACTGGTGTCTTTAAACAAAGACATACAAACAATTTGTTTTCTGTTGTAATTCAGAGTTCAATTCTGAGGCATCAAATGAAGAATTAAAACAACGTCTCCAAGGAATTTTAGAGGTAGGTACCACTACTATATTAGTTTACTATAATTTTGAATCTCACTATTTTCAATGCATACACACATGCACACAACGCGCGCACACACAGAGAGCATCATGTTTAGTTTTGGGAGTTTAATCTGGAAGCAAAAAAAATTAAATAGTTGTGATTTATAAATTAATAATTTAATTTTAAATATTTTTAAATTAAATATTTAGATTAATTTAAATATTCAGATGCCTCTAATAGTTTCCTTTCCTTAGACATGAAAAAATATCTTCCTCTTCTCCCTACTTCTCTCTAAGAAATAGAAAATGAAAGTAAAGTTAAAGTTGCGGTAAAGTTAAAAGATAGTCATGATTTTATAATGTATAAATTTAAATAGAACTATTGTGGGTATTATTTTTAAAATAAGTCATAAAGTTAGAAATGTATGTAAAAATTTTTTATATTTGGATAGTAATTCATATTTAATTTTACTGACATGACAGATCTATGGTGTTTTCTGCTTCCTAAAGTGCATCTATTGACTTGTGTGTATTGTTATAACATATAATAGCATACTGTATTATGTGATAAGTGACTTGAAACATAAAGTTTGTTTCAAGCTGGCAATAGCTGGTGTTGGATCTTCCTTATAGAAAACATTCTTTTAATTTTCCTTCCACTTCTTCTGATAATTGAAACTTCCCAACTGCTTCATAAAAGGAGTTACACCATGCAAGTATCCCATATTATTTTTGGGGTTGTTCACAGTTTCAAGCTGAATCCACATTTTTTTTCATTTTCGCCTTTAATGACATGGAAAACCCCCTGTATTCCAGATATTGGTGGCCTACAAAGAATATTTTTGTATAATAAAATGTAATCATTTTTGGATATGGTTTAGGACTAGATTATGAATGCACCAGGAACTGACCATTTTGGAGGACTACAGAAAACCATTTTGAGTTAATAGCACATA
Organism: Protobothrops mucrosquamatus; assembly: GCF_001527695.2. Taxonomy (NCBI): domain Eukaryota; kingdom Metazoa; phylum Chordata; class Lepidosauria; order Squamata; family Viperidae; genus Protobothrops; species Protobothrops mucrosquamatus. Next base: position 634,024 of record NW_015387031.1, read on the forward strand.
TTGATTTGTTACTATAGTTACGTGCCATTATTTTTTGGGGACTTTTATGATTCTTGATTTTTATGGTTGTATTTGTGATTATAAGCAGGAGGCATTTTTATGTTTCTTAGAGTAGTAATGATTGCAGTAATACAACTTTTAATTAATAATTAATAAAATTGTTAATATTAATTTAATTAATAAAAATTAAATCCCACAATTAAAAGTAACTTTCACAAATGTAAAGGACTCCATACTTTATACCTAGTTTTTTATTGACCAATCTTATTTTTTTTTTCTTCCTAGGAAGTAGAAAATTTAAGAGTGGAATTGGAAGCATCTCAAAGACAACTTGAAGGCAAAGAACAAGCTTTAAAAGTTCTGCAGAGCATGGTAAATTAAACAAAAGTTCAAAATGTTTTAACAATTAGATTAGTATTTATAACTAATATGTAATACTACTGTAACAGTACTTTAGAGTTTATTTTCTTTATATGAGGATGATACATTTTTAATATATTATGTCAAAACTACATAAAAATAACTGTTATATGTATGATCCACTCATACTCATATACCTTGCAGAGAGGTATACTTAAAGGAGTGGATTCTTCCTAATGCTTGCTTCATTTATATCTAATTTTACTCCTAAGGTTTTAAAACTGTCCCTCAGACAGAAAAATGGTGCCCCGGGAGGGTGGGACAATAGTTCTGAATGTCAGCTTACAAGCTCTGCCTTTTCCATTATACCTTAGAAAAATTGCTACGAACACCCCTTAGAGCCTGCTTTGGTTATTTTTTGTTCTTAGTCTTTTATCAAACCTAATCAAGTTCTTGAAAACGCTAGGATTTTGGTAGAATACAATTTGAAAAACCCTGATGTAGAGCAGGCTAGGCAATCTTTTGGGGACAGTGAAAACATCTGGAATTTTTGGATTATATTTTTGTTGCTATCATAAATAACTCTCATAGAGAGGCATAGATAGTCACAAAGCACACATTTACCAGAAAACAAATTAGTGATATCCCTAGTTTTTATTTTTTGATACACTTGGACTTTTACAATCTCTGGCATCTGCCCTTCCCATCTGTTTGTTTTATTTTTTTCTGATAATACTTTTTCTTTCAAAGCAAGAAGTGTATTCTTGCTCTTTATATAGTCTGTAATATTACACTAGCAACAGCCATATATACAAATTGTTTTATGGTAGACCAACAGATTTTGTTGATTGTCTTAACTTATATGCACTGATTTCACATTTAAGACGATCTGATATTGAATATTTCCAATTTTTGTTTTACATATTTCTCAGGCTGTTTTGGACAAAGCTACCACTCACACTAAAGCAATATTTATAAAAACAGACCAACAAAAGCGAGCCTTAGAAAAGGTAAGAATGTATCTAATACTGTTCCTAGAAAGAAGAAAAAGAGTAGAAATGTGGTATTTCATGAGATGGTAACATGAAATTACAAACCAACCCAGGTTAGGTATGCTTAAGTCCATTTATTTTACTGTGCTGGTATTGTTCTGTAGCCATTGACTGCACTGAATGCTCTGATGTACTTGGCTGAGGAATTCTGGGAGTTGAAGTCCACAAGTCATAAAAGGGCCAAGTTTGAAGACCCCTGAATTAACATTTCCTCTGTTAGTAGATCTTCATTTTTCCAATATTAAGGGAATACAATTCTTTCTGCAGTTAATATAGGTAAAATTAAATATATATACTCTTTCTCATAATTTTCTACAATTATGCCTAACAAAAATAATTCTGGCTTAAACTCTATATGTTTTTTCATCATTTTCTCTAACCATGTATATATTCTTATCCAAAATCTTTTGGCTTTAGAGCATGTCCATCAAAGATGGTAATAAGTGCCTGGTTTTTGTTTACATTTCCGACAATTGCTTGATGTGTTTTAAACATTTTTGTTAACCTCACAGGTGTTAGATGCCATCTATAGAACATTTTATATAAATTTTCTTTGTACGCAACCACTTTTGTTATTTTAGAATTTTTTCCCCAAGGGCTTTGCCATTTTTCTAGTTCTATATTATGTCCATCTTTAAACTTAGCATATATTTATAAAGTTTCTTAATCAATTTTTCATCTGATGTCAGTAATATCTTATCAAATTCTGTCTGGTCTTTATAAAATCCAGATATTTTAACATCTTTTTCATATCTCGTTTGGATTTGCAGGTATGGCCATCATGATACCCTGTTCTTCTAGTTCTTGTCTATGTTTTAATTTTCCTTCTTTATTCAAAATGCCTTTATAAGTCACAATTTTCTCATAGTTTGTTAGATTTGGGTGAACAAATGCTTTCATTGTTGAGAGCCATCCAGGTATTTTCATATAGATTTTCGCTTTTATTTTTTCCCATTCTAGCAAAAGTGCATTTCTTATGTAATGATATTGAAAGTATCTGTGAATTTTATTTTTCACGTACCATAGAAAGGCATGCCATCCAAGTTGTAGGTCATGTCCCTTTAGGTATAGTAATCTTCTATCTCTAAGAGTTATCCACTCTTTTAGCCATGTTAGAACGGTTGCTTGGTAATATAGAGTCCCGTCTGGCAGTCCAAATCCTCCATTTTCTTTCGCTTCTTGAAGCATTTTCAATCTTATTCTAGCTTTTTTTCCTTGCCAAATAAATTTGAGTATTAATTTGTTTAGTTCATCAAAGAAGTTTTCCCCCAATTTTATAGGTATTGTTTGAAACAAAAAAAGTATTTTTGGTAGAATATTCATCTTCACTGTTGCTATTCTCCCCAGCATTGAAAGTTGTAGGTTTTTCCATTTGTCCAGGTCTAGTTTTATTTGTTTTAATAGTTTTATGTAGTTGTATTCTTTTATTGTTGCACATCTTGCTGTTAAGTAGATTCCCAAGAATTTAATTTTTAGACTATTTGAAGACCTGTTCTTTCCAATAATAGATTTTTTTGTTTTTCTGTAAGGTTTTTAGTTAACACTTTAGTCTTTTCTCTATTTATTTTCAGACTTGCCACTTCTCCAAATTTTTCTATCTTTTTCATAAGCTTAAAGCTTGTCTCAAGAGGCTCTTCTAATATAAAGACTAAATCATCTGCAAATGCTTGTAATTCGTATTTTTCATTTTTTATTTCCAGTCCTTTAATTTCCATAACTTGCCTAATATTTCTATTTAATACCCCCAATGTTAGTATAAATAGCAATGGAGATAGTGGACACCCTTGTCTCGTGCCTTTTTTAATATTGAAATTTTCTGAATAATCTCCATTTACGATTACTTTAGCTGTTTGTCTGTAATAAATTGTTTTGATTATATTTATAAAGTTTTTTCCAAAGTCCATTTCATCTAGTTGTTGAAACATAAATTGCCAATTTACGTTGTCAAAAGCCTTCTGTGCATCTAGAAATATTAGCACCATCTGTTTCCCTTGGTGAAGTTCATAGTATTCCAAAATGTCTAGAATAATTCTTAGGTTATTTTTTATTTGTCTTTTAGGTAGGAATCCATTTTGATCTGTATATATAAATTCAGTCAAAAATTTCTTTAGTCTTTCTGCTATTATTGAAGCAAAAATTTTGTAGTCCACGTTTAATAAAGATATTGGTCTGTAATTCTTTATTTGCGTCAGGTCTGAGTCTTCTTTGGGTGTTAAAGTGATATTAGCTTCTGTCCATGTATTTGGCATTTTAGCCTTTAAAAGTACTTCATTACAAAGTTCTTTCATTATTGAACTTAAAGTGTCTTGTAGAGATTTATAAAACTATGTGGGTAGTCCGTCTGGGCCTGGAGTCTTACCCTTTTTTTGTCTTTTTATAGCCTCTGTCATCTCCATCATTGATATTTTTTCATTTAAAATATTTTGTATATTCTCTGGAATTTTTAGTAAATCCGCTTTTTTAATATAGTGATTTATTTTTTCTTGTGGGGTTTCCTCTGTATTCTAAAATGTCTCATAAAAGTCTTTAATTATTTTTTTAATTGTGTCATTTTGAAACTTTAAATCTCCTTTTGAGTCTTGTAGTTTATTTATCACTTTTTTATCTCTTTCTTTTTTCAGTTTATATGATAGCCACCTCCCCGGTTTATTAGCATTTTCAAAAAAATTCTGTTTGGCCCTTTTAATTTGTTGCGCCATATTTTTCAGCCTCTGCTAAATTTGTTTTATGTTTTATTAGTTCCATTTGTTTTTTAAGTATTTTCTTTTGTAGGTCAAGTCATAAACTTGGTTTAGACCAAGTTTGATCTAATATTCTCCAAAAATAATATAAAATAATATAAAATAATATAAAAAGAAGAAAAAATTTAAAACTCCCCAAACATTTCTTTTTTCTGTTTCTCTCTGTTATATCTGCAGTGATGTTGTAAACTTCTCTGTTTCCTCCAAAACACTTAAATCGCCGTCTTTCTCTTACTCTGGAAAATTGCTTTCGGATGTTTTTTTTCCCAGAACAAGTTTTCATATCGTAGATAAAAAAGGAAAATAGTCTCACCCCAGTCCAAAATGTTGCTCACGCTTGTTTTGAATCGCTTTTTCTCCCGGCTGTCAGCAGCTTCCGACTAGCTGCATAGATGGAGCCAGTCTTTCTCCTGCCATTCTGGAGGGCTCCTTGGATCAAGCGAGTCAGCTACCGCCTTCCTGCGATCTACAAGAGTCCCCTCTTGGTCTGTCACATGTAAATGGTGACTTTTGGTCCTTTTTGGACCCACAGCAGGCTGAAATCGAGCTTGGGAATCAGAGCCCTGATTCCCTATGCCCGCCTCACTGCAGCAATGAAACCGGAAGTCTGATGTACTTTTGATTATGTTGTGTTTTAACATATTACAGCCCAGATCTTTCTATTTATATACTTTGGTGAACCTATTACAAGCAGAGGATTGATAAACACATCCAACTTACCACAGTGTGAACCCTGCTAATCATTTGTTGGCATAGCTTCCATCTCATAGTTGGTGTTCTTAAAACAGGCTGAAATCATTCTAAAGTGTTCTAGTGTGAAAGTAGTGTCTTCCCTATTACTCAACACATGACCTCCCGTGCACACATTCTAGGTATATGGAGAAGGAGACTTTAGAGGACATGTTCAGGAACATCTAATCTGTTTAGCTTCCATTATGGCAGGTATTTTCTTGGACTGCCCTCTCCTCTGCAGATTGCTGGACTCTGTATGTCCATGATCTTTTTGGCTATAGTAGTGAGAAAGATTGGACATCTTATTTGAGCAGACTAATGTTTCTTTTGAGAGCTTTAGACGTGGGAGTATAGTTCTCATCAAAGAGGTCCAAGTGATGAATACTGTCATTAAAAGATTCTGTAGAACTGTCAAATATAAGAAGGGAAATTATGTGTATCCAACTATTTGAAAAAATCAGAATTTAGGAAGGAATCCCTGGCAAGTTGATCAGCTGAAATCTAGCAAGTCAGAAGAACCTGAGCTATGTGCTGGATCATATATAAGAAGTATTGAACTGACTCTGGTTGCAGAGGCCATGAATCCTTGGCTGAATATTGTCTGTCATCTAGAAGAGTCTGAACCAGATAAGATTTCTTCACCAATTGATGTGTAGTCTGGCATCAGCCAGAAGCAATGATTACTAGGTTTAAAGAAGTCTGAAATCTATAATTCTTTGTTATTATTAAAAATGACAGTTGGAAGACCAAAGCTGCATTGCCACATATTCAGGACAGCAGTTGGCAGTTGAGTTTCCTAGTGGTAGATGAAACTGAGTAAGAGAGGAAAGGATGACTATGAATTCAGCAGCTGCCTAAAAAGTATGTTGCGTTACAATGTGAGTAATCAGCCTGGTTACTGAAGTGAATAAAGGTAGGCTGAAGGGGCTGCCCTTTTTAACCCTCAATGGGGTTTCCTCCTAAGTCAAAGGCAAGATGAAAGCACATTATTGTGGCTGTGAGGAAGAGTCCAAAGGTAAGTGTAGATAATTCTCTAAACTTAAATATGCTTTTTCCCCCCCAGTAATGTACGTGGGGACTCAATTTAAGCTCATACATCAGGGATTTGGTTTGTTAGTCCACGTAGTTAATTGCTGTAGGACAATGTAATCCAGAGAATGCATTAGTTTTTTTTAATGGAAACAAGATATTTTTTACTAAACATTTTTGCCTTTTGTCATAATTAACTACGATTATTGAGGCAACATCCATATATAATTTTGATGCTACTTTGGAACCAGCTGTGCACTTATACAAGCTCAGTTGGTTTCGAGAGTGAAAACATTTTTTTTTCTGGCTCTGCTGTAGTTTATTTAAAACTGGAGTAAAACTACTGTTTTCTTTGCAGCATTCATCTCATCTTGTGGGTGATCTGTTTTCTTATTGACAGAAATGTTGACTTCTGGACACCCATCAGTTTTTTGTTGTGCCTGCCTACATGAATTTTTTCACTTCCCCATTCTAGCCTCCACAGAAGTATGCCACAGAAAATGAGAGTGGCAAAATAAATAGCACACTATCATTTTACCACAAGAGACTCTGAAATGCAGGAGGGAGACCAATTTTGTGGTTGGAAGCTTTTTTCATAGCAACTGTTCTGAACTTTTTGCAAAGATCCAGACAAATGCATGCAACCTGAATTACACAGGAGGAAAGAGGAATGTTAGTTATTTATTTTAGTTCTTTTTAAATAGAGTTGGGGTATGGGAGGATTTTTGTTACTGAAGAACTGGCAGCAGATTTGGCACCAATTTAATTATACTTTAGTGAGCCGAAGAGAACACAGCAGATAAGATTGTATTGATCTCTGCACATTTACAGCATTTTCCAGTTGGCAAACACAAAGATGAAGGATTTAAATGAGAGGAAGTGTCTGGATTCAGCAATTTTAAACTTATTGTATTGAATAATGTAATGTTATTAAGGAATTGTCAAAAAGTTTAAATATTTTAAAGAGCAATTGAGATTGCCTTAGGAATCATAATGGGAGAAAATGACCACATAATTAGAAAAATGTAGAATTTTTTTTGCAGTTTGCTTGTTCTGCCTGGCAATTGGCTGTAGTAAAAACATTCCAAACATCTTCTGTTGTGCATTAATATTCTTTTCTTGCAAAGCAAAAACAGTACATTATCCTAAATAATACATATTTGAGATAACCAAATCCAGTTTTACTAACAGTGTAGGGTTTAAAATATGAACAATATTCTTTTATGTTTATAGGAAATAAATATTCTGCAGTGGGAGATCAGAATTAATCAGGAGAAATTAAAAAATATAGACGAGACCTGGGCAGAGAAATATGAAAGGTAAATTAAAGTATGTTCTTTTAATCATCCAGTAGGCAGAAACATGTTAAAGGTGTGACTGAAATATGTTATTTCCATGTCAACAGAATTTATTGTGAAAATGCTGCTTTTAAAGAAACTCTTAAAATGAAAACTGAGGAAATTAAACTACTGAAGTCTGAAAATCAACGTAAGTAAGCTCTACTTTTTCAGTATTTTCTTTGAATCACTTGGCTTTGATGTAGGTGGTTAACATCTAAAAAAGTATTGGCAAATCTGCGTCCAATTTAATATTATGCTCTGCTAAACACTTGAAGCATGTTTGTAATTCAGAGATGTCCAATGGTAGACTGGTCACAGATGAATGCTCAGTCAATACTGTCATGTTGCTTTTGAACAGAAAGTAAAGCATATCTTATAATACGATGTTTAAAGATTAAAATGTTATTAAAATCATTATTACACAAAGTTAACCCCTATGAAACTAAGTGAATTTCATTAACATAATGAGAGAAATAGGTATAAATCTCTTTGTATTTCTATTCTATCTTTGCTCCAAGAAGCTTAGTGCAGTATACATAATACTCTTTTTTCAATTTTATTCTGATAAGAATAATGTTATAAATTATATTACATAGAACGGTAGTTTTTGGTTCAAATTACCCCAGTAAGTTTCATGGCTGAGAATGGGTTAGAGATTGAGTGTTCATGGACCTATCCAAGTCTCTAGTAAATACGGTATACCACTCTGAAGTCAAGTTCGGATAATTATTTGAAGTAAAGCCTGTGGCTTAACAAGCAAGTAGAATTATTATCCAGGGGATCACAGCTTTTTTGAGGCAGTAAGCAAATTTGAAATTCTGGTATCATGTTTTAGACACTTCCACAAAAGAAGTGTCATGGTGGGCAAGACCAGTGAACCCTCTCCCCACACAACTTGATTTATCAGAAGGCAAATAGATAATTTTGTTCCAATGACACACCATCTAGTTTCACAAAATGCTTTCTATTGACTCATATTATCAGATTTTTTTAGTAGGCATACTTTCAAATAAAACAGCGAGTTGCAATTTTATATCCTTTTATTGTCTAAGAATACCTTTGGGATATATACAGCAGCATTCTTGGAATGTAAAGATTATGCCTGGTTGCATGCTTTATTTATATCATGCCTTTATTATTATTATAAAAATTCAACGCAGTGAATATATTAATACTCCTTCCTCTTCCTATTTTTCCCACAACATGCACCCTGGGAATTGAGTTTGGCTGAGAAAAAGTGAGTGGCCTAAAGTTACCCACTCAGCTTTTATGTCTAAAGTGGACTAGAACTCACAGTCTCCTGGTTTCTAGCCTGGTATCTTAATCATTAGACCAAATTGGCTAATAGGAGAAAGTTGAACTTCTCCAATCATTAGTCTTAGGCTATACCTTCATGCACTACTGGCTTTCATAGTGTGCATTGATATAATACTGACTTTATAGGAAAAGGCTTAATAGAACAATCTCTATATTCTTTCTATAATGTGCAGGCATAACACAAACGATAAACATTTCCCTCCTTGTGTATTTTCATCTAGGTTTGCAAAATGAGAATACTTTCAAGCCAGAAAATTCATCCTTAGACTCGAGAAATGAAAGTTCTAATTTTTAGATTTTTTAGATAAGCCATGTAAGCTTATCTAAATAAACTTTCTTTCAAACTTTTTCAGTTTTAGAACAACAGCATTTGGAGATGATGGCAATGCTTGATGTAAAACAGCAGAAGTTGGTTCAGGATAATATGTCTCTAAGCAAGAGTGGCGTTACTGAGGTTACAAGTCTAGAAGTATGTATTTTAAAATGATCTTATTTCTTTTGGCAACATCTTATGACTCATTCTAATGGCTCATACTAAAAGCAAGAAATACACAGATTTATTTTGACATTAGATTTTGGTGCACATAATGATAGAGAAGCTAGCAACTGTGGTTCTCTTTCATGCATTATGAAGCATGTGCACTAATGAGCATTGGGATCTTCTTATCTTCTCCCATGTGGCTAGTAGCAGGAAGATGAAGATTTGATTAACTGAGATAATGTTGTAGCATATGTATCAAGAATTGTCATCCATATAATTAGCCAGCTATTGTTAATCAAAAACAGAAACCAGAAACCACTGAATTCCTTTTTTGAATTGTAAGAAGAGTTGGTGGGAAAAAATGGAACTGAACAATGTTACACCATATTTCAGTAAAATGTGGCTTGGCATGATCTGGGGTAACCAATTTGAAGGTCTCTTCTGCAACATAAAACCTTGCCAAGCAGGAAAGAGCTCTTCTGGATGCACTCTAATTTGATCATAATGTCCATTTAAATAAAAGTGAATGTCCTATTTAAATAAAATCAGTCCATTTAAATAAAAGTGAATGTCCTATTTTACAAAGAAAGCTAAGGAGGAAGGCCAGGAATGCAGAAATAGGGTATTTTTGAGCAATCACACTGATTAATTCATGCAAAGTCAAGATAGAGAATTTGTATATACTTTTAAGCTCCAAATAAACTATTTTAAAGCTAGCAGCATATGCGAAACAGCTGGTGTGTGTATTTGTCAATTTGATCTGGATTTTAAAATGACTGCTGGAATTCATTTGAATTGGAAGTTGGCAGTACTTGGAGCTTGTGCTTGCAATGGCTCTGAAGGAGAACCCTGTGCCTGTGCCAAGATGTCAGCAGCAACTCGAAAGCAACTTCTTCAACTCAAGCAAGAGGTATGTGAGCTTGGGTTAGAAGCATTCTTTTCCTAACATGCCATGTGGAAAAAATGTCAAATGTTGCTGTTGTAAAAATGTAATAGTTAGGGTGCTAATATATCATTATGTTTTTATTTTTTTTTAAACTTACTGACATACTTCAAGCTTTAAGTAGAATAGTTATATAAATAATGGCAGGTTTATGTATTTAAAAATATTTTTCAAATGCTATTTTTTAGATGGGTGACCCGTGAAAATGTAACACATTGAGACTGATGGAAGGAGCTCATCTGGCTTTTTCCCAATTAACAGATTTCCATTCATCTTACCAGTACATCTCCTCCTTTTGTGAAGCAATTTTTAGCCCTCTTTCAGGCTAAAGGATGCTTCCTGCTCAAACTTCTCTGTTCTCCCAGTCACCCAACAGAATTAGTATCAGTTAATACAGCCACAAATTATGCTAAGACACTGTCATCCACTTAATCTCTTTGCCAGAAGAAGCCAGTTCAACTAGTTTTGTAGGAAATGTACCTACCCCTCAGCAATGGACTCCTTGCTCAGCTCTAATTCTTTTCAGAAGGTGGGCTAAGTGAAACTGTCAATATGGGAAGTATAAAGATATTATAGAGATGTACCCCAGATATAGCAAATTCTTTGTTTTCCTAATAATGGTCTTTGTTTTGTTACCTCTGTACTCCACCAAGTTAAATGTTTTAGTTTTACATGATCCTGGTCTTCATTCATAAAATTCATTGTCTTTCTAAGAAAATTAATTAGGAATCAACAGAGAATAGAACTGAAGATAAGAGTGCACAGACACTAGTTAGATCAGTGTTTCTCAACCTTGACAATTTTAAGGCATGTGGACTTCAACTCCCAGAATTCCACAGCCAGCATTGCTGGCTGTGGAATTCTGGGAGTTGAAGTCCACATGCCTTAAAATTGTCAAGGTTGAGAAACACTGAGTTAGATTTAGAAGGTAATTAAGTGTTGAGTAGCAAGCAAATTTTTCTGTTTTCTTGATTTTGTTTTAGAGGGATTTTTTTTTCTAAATATGTTTCCCAGGAAGTGGCTTTCATGAGAGGATTAGTAACTGATATTCATGTTTATTGAAACTATATTATTCAAATGACAATATAAAAATGATTTGTTAAAATGGTCTTGTCTCCTCTATACTGTCAACAGCTTTTTAACAGATTATACTCAAATTCTATATTGATTTCTACTTAAACTGAGGAAGCAATGATCTTACCGTTTTACAATAACCATAGATATGTGGATTTCATTTTTAAAGTGCAATCTAAAATTTATATTAATTGAAAAAAATAATAGTTTGACTGTTTGAAGAAGAGTAAAGAAGAAGCTTATATAATGGCGGATGCCTTCAGAATAGCTTTTGAACAACAACTGATGTGGAGGAAGGACCAGGCTTTCAGACTTGCACAAATGAGTAAGATCTGCAGAAAAGAAACTAAAACAGTAAAGTGGAAAAGCATTAAAGAAGATGGTAATTCTTTCCATTTTATATATATATATATAATTCAGTAATACTGAAAATAACCCCTATTGGGCATATTGTTTATCATTTAAACTTTTGTTTGAAATCATTCCCTTCATTATCCAAATGATTCATGTAACTATCACCAATTTTATTTCAATTTTCTTTACGACAAAAACCTTACCAAGGCCATCTGGAAATATATATCTATTAGTATTCACCCTACTGAGCCTAGCAACAAGGAGACATAATCCAATCAAGAGAGCTAGAGCTGATTGAGTCATGCAGTAATAGTAGTTTATTGATTGATTGGTCTTATGACTTTATCAATAAAATAAAATAAATAAAATACAGTACATAGTCTAATTCTGGAATAAGATAAGATGAAATAGAATGATACAATACATTATGGTAATACAAGGAGTAAATAATGAGATAAATGAATGTCCCTTTTAGGGTACGCCAATTTGTTCAATGCATTGGGTTCTTAGTTATAAACTTAGCCTTAGTTATAAACTTAGCAGTTCTGCATACAATACTGTGGATATAAAAAGTCTATACACCCCTGTTAAAATGCCATGCTTATTTGATATTTTTCTCCCTAGAAGATTTCAGTTTGTTTTTCAATTAAATTGTGCAGCCTGTAGGTTATATTAAAGAAGGAAAATTTTCTGAAGAATTCTGAAAAATATTGGTCTGTTTTTTTTATATATCATATTCTGGCATTTTAATAGGGGTATATAATCTTTTTATATCCACTGTAGGTACATTTGAACCCAGGAAGAAATATGACAACCTGTGATTTGGATACCAATGGGCTGTTCTTTCCAATAGGGATGATGGGGGATCATTATATGCCTAATGGGCATATAATTGAGAGTCGAACAAAATATGAGAAATATTTTCAATGGCTGGGGTTCTGCATATTCAGGTTCTCTCATAATATAGAAAATGGTAGAAGTGTCCATATTTGACCATGGAGTCCAACAATTCAAATCTTGCTCCAGAATAGGCCCTTCTTAAAATTTGTGACAGACTCAGTGATAGGTATTTTTCAGGTTGAAAAATTAGCCAACCAACCTAGGGTCTATTTTTAGCCAATAATTCCATCTTAATTTGAACACTAATATCTAGGACTCTTTGTTTAAAAATTTCCCTTGACTGGGAGGCCATTGAGAATATATACTGGATAGAAAACCCATGTTGTGAAATAATTTTGGAAAGAAGACTGACCCAGAAGTTGAGCTGAATCATACTTATCTGTTCTGTTAAAGCATATTTTGGGAAGTCTGTCAGGGTTCATTGAATAGGTCCTCTGCCAATATGTAAAAATTTTAATTATTAAATGGCTGTATAAGGAATGGATTCCTGTTTCCACATGCGCTGCAGAGGTAGATGTGTTCTTGATTCTCATATACATGTCATCTGATTATTTAAGGATCTACTAACAACAGATTTGATGGAGAGGCATCCCAAATAGAATAGCATAAGTATAACTTACCTCAAAAGATAGCAAATTAATTCACATAGCATGCCAAACTGTAGGTTAACTATCAGGATATGTCTCAGAATTATGAATGTCAACTATTGTTCTCTAGCATTAGTGTAGTTATAGCAGCCTCTTTTGCCTGCTACAACTTTTGTCTAGTCCTGCTTAAGCACTGTGGTAGATATGGCAAGTGATGTTATCTATTAGGCCTTAGTAGAAGTTTTTAAGTCTTTGTGTTGGCTTGTGGATGATTAAAGAATAAAATGGTGCCCTACTCCAGATGATTCATAATTTCTTATTAGCCAGATAATAGGATTGGGGAGATGTTTACAAATATAGCATCGAGAGATGGAGAGATAGTGTACATAATCTAAGTGACTTGCAAAAGATTCATCTAAGTCAGAGATTCTTAATTTGGTGATAGATTTTGAGGTCTGCAAACTTTATACCTTTATTTTCACTAATTTTTAAATGAAATGTAGTCACAAAAGAGTCCATAGATTTCACCAGACTTTTGAAGGGACACAAAAAGATTAAGAACCATGATATAAGTGATTGTTAAGAAGGTCTTGATTTCATCAAGATAAGTTCTTCCTTGTTCAATGCACATACAAACTTATGTGTTTTAAATTCCTTGTAGTCACCTAAAGTCACATTGTTCAGATAGGCATCTATATAAATAGGTATATAAAGTTTTCAATATCTAGATTGTTTTTATGTGATACCATATCTACCCCCATATTTTTTTTTCTTGGTGTTTCCTTGTTTCAAGAAAAAAGAAAAAGCTTGGGAGAAAAGCTGATGGGCATGCTTGCTTCTGGCCCTGAGAGTAAAAAAGTAGAAGAACTGGACAATCCACTGGAGATCATTAGGACACTAACAGACCTGGTTGGTATCTCTTACCTGGTTTCAGTGTCTATATTAATAGTATTATATGCGGTCTGAAGATAGACAGACTGTTTGACAGCAATATTGATTTTTATTTTCTTTTTATAGCTGAACGATAAGGAGGAAATATTGGCTCATCAAAGGAAGGTTAGTTATATGCTTGCTCGTACATTGGAAGATAAAGAAAGTGCTTTGCACCAAAGGAAAGAAAATACATTGTCAGAGGAAAAGGTTACTTTTAAGAACAATCAGTACACAAAAGAGTTAAAACCCCAAGAATGGATTTTTCCTGAATGTTCGTGTTGTCAAACGTATACTGTTCAGGACAGCTTTTCTTCTTCGGTTCCCAATACAAACTCCAGCAGTATGCCAAGTTCTCATTCCACAGGATCTAAAGAAAATAATCATCACAACTTCAAAGAGACAGTGACTATGAAATAAGATACTGGGTTTTTTTTAGGAAAATGTAAATCTGTGTGTAAAAACGACAACTTCCTTAACATTTTGTTTCATAATTTAGGACTCTTAAACTCCCTCTGTGCTCCATTGAACATAAGGAACTTTTAAAGGAGCATCTTTAAAGAACTCCTTCATAATTTCCGTATCAGGGACACAGATAAAGACAAATGTAAAAGCTGCTTGTTGATGGAAAGCAGAAGGAAAAGCTGAAAACATGCAAGGGTTTATGCATCTGTGGAACACCTGCAGTGAACTATAATTCAACCTTAATTCAGGAAAGTGTAACCATAAAATCAGGCCATTTTACCATTTAAGTAACTTACAATTTCTGTGTTGAAAATAAGTGAATATATAGTTTATTGTTCATGGATTGTATTCAGAGGTCTCCGTCTGCGAACAGAAGACCTTATTACATTCTTCTAAAGACTTCTTCCAGTTTCTGATCTCACAGAGTGCTTTGCTAGCAGAACCTACAAATCCCCCTTCTACATAATTCTATCATTCTCCTGCTACTGTTTCTGAAAATGTTTTCCGTTTTAAATTCCATTTTCTTCTCTTTTCTAAGCTGGCCCTTTAATTTAGTTCCTTGTCAAGATTGTTTCCATGGGTTAGAAAACATTTTTCTTTATGTGTTCAATGTTTTGCATGCTATTTGCAGCAGAGCACATTTCCTCTTTTTTAAGACCTGTTTTTTTTGCTTTCTTTTTTGAATTAGCTTCTTTTATTGATGCTCTTCCTCACTGACAGAACACTAGAAAGAACTTTTTTCTTAATCAAGGCTTGTTCATAACCTCTTAAACTCCCTCTCCTTGCTCTTTTGTAGTATGAAAACGATACCGTTCACTTTCCATATATAGTTAGACTCCAAGTCCTGTCAATTCCCGACACCACAGACTATATTTTATATGTGATGGAAATTAAGGGTTTCAATTTCCCACTTTTCAATATATCTTATAGTTCTTGTTTCTTTTTAAGTATGAGGGAACATCTTATGATTTGCATTAATCCAATCATTTACTAATTTTTCTGCAACTTTGAATGTTTTTCACTTGGATAAATGACTGGTTTACTGATTTCCATTTCTTCTGGAGCACGTTTTCATAGGGTACAGATACACAAAATTGGTTCCAGTTGCATCTCCCCCTTCTGTTCATGTAGATTGATCAAAAAGAGGACATAATGGGATTCAACCTGATCTACATAAAAATCAATTGCCTTGTGCAGGTATATATTTGAAAGAATGATTTCATGATCAAACAAAACCTTTTGTCTTAGGAAATTGGAGGACTTTTATATATTGATCTAATTAGGAGAAAATATTAATCTGTAGGTATATTAGATTAAGCTATACATGTATAAAAACACTGCATGTGACCATTGCTTCACCAGATCTCCTTATCAGAAAGTTGAAGCTACCTTGTAAATGTGTGTGCAATACAAATTAATGTTGGGTTCACACTGATTATTAAGTGCATTCAGGTTAATACTGCACATATAAATGATTATGTGATGTGATATAAGGTTTCTTTTGCTAAGAATATCAAATGTATGGAAATACAGTGACTATGGAAACACTATTTTTTCTAGTGACTAGCTTCATATATTGCATTAAGCTGTGGTTTACCTTTAGATATATTTTACAGTTTACAACCATACTAACAAGCTTCATATAACATGCTAAGCTACTGCCAATTCACCTCAAACAGATATGTAAGCTCAGCCTTTTTGGGTCATCATTTATTTTTTATTTGGAAGTCTTGCCTATGAATGTTATATGTGTATATTGTCATAATCATTTGAGTGAATCTCTATTGTAATACTTCTTAAATATTTTGTATAATTTGAATAACTTTAACATTATATTTCCCCCCAAAATCTGTAAAACAAGCTATTAGAATGTTTTTGGAGCATGGCCACATCTGAAAATTTTAAATTGTATTATAAATTTAAACTGTATCATAAATTGTCAGTCTGGGGGCTTGCCCAGTCTGGGGGCTTGCCCATTCACAAAATTTCTTCTTGGCAAGCATGACCAAAAATAAATTCTGAGAGACTATTTTCTGCAGATCTTTTATGATATTTCCTATAGCCCTGAAGATATTCCCCTCATCTCACTCTTCAAACTCTATTTCGGAATAAAATGCTAGGGCATATCAACTATTTTAACTTTCTGTGAAAAAGATCCTGAAAATGTAGTATTTTAAGTGTAGCACAATATACCTCAGCTTTCAGTTCAATGGTAACTGAAGGAATCTTCTGAACTGTAAAATTCCTTTTAGATATAACATTCAGATCAAACCCAGCATTAGAAGAGTAATGATCTGACTTCACTGGTGTTTCTAGACCACTGGTGTCAAACTTGATTACGTCATGTGACGTATCATGATGTATTGTGACTTTTTTGCCTTTGTGGAGCCGGGGTGGGTGTGGCCTACACATGATACATCTGGCCCGAGGTACACCAGTTTGACATCCCTATTCTAGACTAATACCTTTTGGGGCCTCTTTCTGTTAATTCCATTATATCTGAGGACAATTTTTTTATCAGTAGCCTTTTCTGTTGAAAGTCAGTAAATTCCTAGCTAAAGAATATTTCTTGGACAAATGGTTCGTTCCTAACCAAAGAAAATTTAAATATATGCCCACAGTTTGGAATTCACACATTATTTTAACATTATGAACTTCTGAAGTTTGAATCCAATAAAAACTTTGATACCTTTAAGTGAACCCTATCTAGGACTCTAATGGATTAGAGAACTTCTGATATACTGACTACAGTATTATAGTATTATAAAAGATGCCGGAACTTACACATCATACAACCCGCCTTGCCTACCCTACAAGGTTCCATCCAAAAAAGGTGCCGGAACTCCGTTCTGGGCGTTCTATGACAAAAAAAGTCCTGGTTTTATCTGGACTGCAGACATTTCAGCTTGATCTGTGCGATTAATATGGCTCTGATAACTATCTGGATATTTTAAAATGAAATTGTCACATTAACCCCAAAAAATTAGAAATAATGTGTATAGCAAGAAGTTGCTTTTACTTGTGCACTCCACAAAGTTTATTTTCAAACATGTATTTCTTTTCATCAACTTTAGTCACGGTTAAGGATTTACACTAACACCAGATAAAAGGATGGAAGCTGTGAAGTGTTTCTGATTTAGATCTCTGAAAAGTGCTCTGGAGAATACAGGAGTGCAAACATAGCACTTATATGCAACACCTTAAAGTAGCTGTCTCTTTTCCCAAATGAGATGAGATGAAGGCAAAGTCATCAGATCATGATAGAAAAGATATTGGCAAGACATCTTTGTGCTGTAGTTAGGCACAAATCAGAAAAAAACACAATATAAGTAAATGGCTACAAATCTTTGGCTATGCTCACACAACATCCTTACCTATGGATGTCAGGCTTTATATACTATAAAAATCAAAAATAGCTACAAAGCCTGAGTTTGTCCAATATTTAAGACTCCAACCTGAGAGAGCTTAATGAGCAGTTTCCTTGGTCATGGACAAAAGTGCTTTATCACTCTTCTTTTAGACTCCCCAGTATAGTGTAGTAGCCCTATCCACATAGCCTCAATCCCCAAACCTGGTCAGTTAGGAACTCAAATGTGGGTGAGGTATTTGTTTCAGTGTTTTGCAAAAACGTCCTATATATGGACTAAATATATTACATGGGATTATGTATTAAGTTATCTCAGGAATTAGTAAAATACTTTGTATAAAGGTATTTTTCTATTTGCTTCATGTTTCAACGTTCCGGACACTTTCCAGTCTATTATGTCTATGGAGATTCTCAGTCATCCAGATCACGGTCGTTCAAAAGGTGTTTCTTCAGAATTGAAGAAGCTTCTTGGATGAAAAGTGAAATGTCTTCAAGGAAAAACAAAGTCAAGTTGCCTTTTGAAAAAGCATCTTTGGGATTTCCAGTCTGTAGGTATTCGTTACTTTGCTCAACAAAACTGCCTAGGTACAGAAGGAACCTTGGATGCGCTAACTAGGTTTTAGGTTAGGAAACGCACTTGTCTTCTCCTGCCGATCCACGATGTAACCCATTTATTATAAAAAAAAAATCGTAATTATTTGGAATGCCCCTAATACCGGGGCTGGCAAATCAGCTCCAAAATTTCTTCCCCCTGCAAACTCTTAAATCCCGTTTCCCAAAAAGTTCGGGAAGCAAGGAAGACAATCGCGTCCGCTCGTCCCAACCGTCCCACCGCAGCCAAGCGCCCGAAACGCAACTCCTCGCGGGAGCAATTAACACCCGAGACTCTCCCGAGCACACCCTCCGGAGGGAGGGGCGGCAAGTCGGAATGAAGAAACTCGCATAGCAACTGCGCAGCCGCAGATGGGTCCATCCCGGAGATTGGTGGCAGACGTCTTCTTCGAGTGGGTGGTGGCCTGGCCGCCTTCCTGCGCGCTTGCGCGGGAGGGCCAGCAACAAGAAGGAGCTCGTCTTCGGGAAAGACTGAAGTCTAGGAAAAGTGCTGCGGGTGCCTTGGCGCCCGGGGCTCGGAGAATGATTTGCAGCCGGCACCCAGGCGCGGAACTAACCCGGATCCGGGGTTGCTCGGAGTAGGTTCGGCTTCCGATCAGACGGAAGGTAAGGAGGGGGCGTGTCCGTCGGAGGTGTCAGTCTTTTAAGAGACTCGCGCACCCCCTTTGTGCCCTTCAGCCGCCTTCGGGGGACGGGAGGAAGGGAGAGCCTGGGAAGGCTGAGCGCCTTTTTCTCTGACGCGTTGCGGGGAGGGCCGGGAGGAGGGATGGTAGAGACCCCGGGCAGCCTCCGCCTTCGTCTGGTGGTATTTTTTTTCCGCCGCGAGTTGAGACGAGGATGAAGCCGCCGCAGTGAGAAGAAAAAGCTGGTTGGCTGCAGCACCAAGAGTGGGGCTGGAAAGCCCGGGCTGTCTGTCCCGATCCTTTCTGAACCCCTCTTTCCGCCTCTCTTCCCTCGAGTAGAACTCCTGTTCTTTCCCTTGTTTTTCTCTGCCCTTTGCTTTTACTTCCTCAAGCGTCCTGTATATAAACCAGTTCCAGCTTTGCTCGGACTTACTCAGTGGGTTAGGCAGCTCTGAGGGATATCCCTCTGTCTATATCAGTGTTTCTCAACCTTGGCAATTTTAAGGCATGTGGACTTCAACTCCCAGAATTCCACAGCCAGCACTGCTGGCTGTGGAATTCTGGGAGTTGAAGTCCACATGCCTTAAAATTGTCAAGGTTGAGAAACACTGGTCTATAGGTACTTGAAAGCCGGACCAAGGATCTCTGGGGCCATATCACAGATGCTCAGTGTCAGTGTAGGGTGATCAGACACAAGATTAAAATAACAGGATAACCTCTTCATATATTTAAGAGCATTCACTTCCTGCAAGGTAATGGAAGTAAGTATAATACATAGGTCAGTGATGGCGAACCTTTTAGAGACCGAGTGCCCAAACTACAACCCAAAACCCACTTATGCATCGTCGGGTGCCGGGTGGGTGTGGCCCATTAGGTGGGCGTGGCTGCGGTGGTAACAGCAGACTGGGTGGGACTAAAAAGTTCAATCGATCAATTCCAACTTTGCAAGATCTTTTTTTTTCCCGCAAGAAGTTGAAATTGACTGATTGATTGAACCTTTTATTTATTTTTTTGCACACGGCGGCGGAGGCCTAAAGCGAAAAGGTTTGATAAAACCCAGCTGAAAGCCTAGGACTGGGGCGATGGCGTGTGTGCCCACAGAGAGGGCTCTGAGTGCCGCCTCTGGCACCCGTGCCATAGGTTCGCCACCACTGACATAGGTCACTTTCCCCCAGTTTCAACTCCTTATTGCGCTATGTTGATTATGGATTGTGCACTGTAATCCAGCATGATCATGTAGAATATCTGCCTGAAATGATGGTTGTATTGTCACAGCCTGCACTTTTCGCTAGGCAGATTTTACATAAAGATACTAATTCTGGGTCAAAACATCAAAAATTGTAATGCTTATAATGAGCTCCGCAAATAAATCTTTATGGTGCGCTTAAGGTAGCCTTAATACTAGGCCTAGAAAAAAGTCCAAATACTTAGTTGTTTGGACTACTAGGATTGGGAATTTTTTATCCATGATAAATAATATGTTACTGCAACTTTGTGTGATTTGGTTTCAGGCAGGGATGAGAAGGGAGAGGAGTTACAACAACTACCACTCAGATTATGTTGTGCAATTATTTCATCTTTTTATAGCATTGTGGTTTTTTTTTGAGAAAGAAAAGTGTGAGAACATGGCAAATTACAAATAGTATATAGTAATGTATAACACTTGTTAAATGAGACAAGACAATTCCTTGCTTAAAACTACTTTTTTTAGAAGCATGCTTTTATTTGGTATACTCTGGGATATAAATTTAGTAAAAATATATGGGCATCATTTTATCAAGACTGTCAATAAATGTTCTTTAAAGTTCTAACTTCCTGCTTCTGTCAGCAGTGTTAACAGCCTGCTCACATCTGGCTGTTATCTGCTGGCCTGATTTGGATTGCTTTCTGTTTTGTCAAACTTTAGTGACTTTTCAAATAATTCTTGCTTCTTAAATAGTGAGCTTTTAACTTGACTTTATTTAGTATTGAATTTGAGATTAAAAAGTTAAAGTTTGTTACTACTAGCCCACTGACATAATCTTGAGGGGAGGGAGTTTTCATATCTTTTTTTTTAGCCTTCAATAGAAAATTTCTTGTCTTCCTTATCTTCCTTACCCTGTAACCCATCAAAGTTTATCATTAAAATATCTTAGTTTATTGATGTTTCTCCCAAACCATTTTAATTTCATTCTATTGTCAAGAAATTCTCATGATACAGTCAACAAATGGAGTTAAATACATACCACTTTCTTGGCTTAAATAATTGTTCCATGTTTTGTTGTAATTGTTGCTTTCTGATCATCATACAATTTCTTTAATAGGCACTTATGTTTTTAAAGGCTAGTGATAGTTTGCTGTGATTTGCATAGTCAAAAGCTTTGATATAATAAAGAAAAAAAGCTCTTGGTTTGGAATTTCCTTGCCTTTCTCATTATTCAGCCGATGGTAGCAATGTGATCTTGGATTTTCTTGCCTCTTCTGAATCCATGTTGAAAGTCTAGCTTGTGTCATATTTTGTTGAGGACTTGACTTCCAAGTCTTGCACTAGGATCTAGCATTATTCATAACTTTCAAAATTCTTTAGCACTGCCCATTTTTGAAATTTGAATATAAACATACCGTATCTTTTCAAGTCCCCTGGTTATTGCTGTGTTTTTCAAACATGCTTACAAATCACAAATTCCACTTTGAAACACTACAAGATGATGTAGTTAATAGTTCAGCTCATATTTCAACAGAATCCTGCAGCTTTGTTGTTAGCAATATTTTCTGAAACCTATTTAACTTCACTATCAAGAATATTTGGCTTTAGTTCAATAAACAAATAATTTTGTGTATCATCAACTTTGAAATTATTTAATATGGTTTTTTGTCTATTTGCTCTTTTTTATATTTTCTTTTTCCATTAGTCTCCTTTCTGCTTCATTTCATACATCAAGATAGAAAAAAACCTGTTATATTGGATATTATTTCATTTCTCCCTATAGTGTTGTATCTAAAAACTGATTTTAATACTCTTATTAATGATTATTAATAAGTTTGTTTCTTTTATGATTTTCTTGTCCAGAGTAGAAAATCTCATTCCACTCTCTTTTAGTCAGCTGATTAATGTGATTTATGTATATATATTAATCATATTGTGTAACATAAAACTTTCAGAAAGGCTTGTTTGATCATGACATAGCATAGCAATATTTTTAAGCTTTTTAGAACTTTATAAACAGTATATGTTTGAAGAAAAGTTACCGTAAATTGTTGCTGTCTTTTTACTCTAATGTTTCAACTATTGGTGTTGTTTTCAATGTGCATAATTTTGAGTATATTGCTATCCTTATGTGGAGTCTGCTTATATAGTAGATGATAACTTTAAAATTGCTATCTATCCTGTTATATGTTAATCCATAATCTGTAAGAGAGAGACTTATTTAAAGCTTGTATAGCTTTTAAGATAAATCAAATGATGTAAAAATGAATAATTTCTGGTATAACTAAACAGAAATAGTATAAATCCTATGGATCAGAATTCTTTAATAAAATGATGCAAGATAAGTAGCTTACTTGAATAATGATTGGAGGATAGGAACTATCACTACAATGTGTTGATAAGAATAATCAGTGAATAGCCAGTGAAATAACCAGATTTATTTTTTTCTCCTTTCATATTCTAAATTTCATTTGGATGACAGAAGGGTCATTTAGTGCAATTTTGGGGCACTGCTGAATTTAGTTTATTTTAAAATCTTAAATAACTTTCTTTAACATAGGAGTCAAAGTTACTTTAGAAAAACTAAATTCATAGTTTAAAGTCTAGAAAATTTTCAAGTCTAAAACTCAGTCTCTCATAGTGACTGAGATACCAGTCATGCTAAGCAAAGGGCTACTTAATCATGTCTTACTGAATAAGCGAAAATTACCAGGGTTCATACATTATAAAATTCATGGGTTTGCAGGCAGGAATAGCAGGAATTTGAACTTAGTCGTTACATTACATTTGACCAGAGTATTTCAGATTTAGAACAGTGTGGAAATTTCTGAAGTCCTGCCTTTTGAAAAACAACAGGATAGAAGTGGGAAAGATTCGTATTTGCTATCTCCCTGTTTTGAGGGGAAATGGTATGAAAAAGTACCATTACTTGTGTTATTTTTGCTTATAATAGAAGGCAATATATTTACATAAGTTTAGATGTTTCTGAGCACATGCTGTATGTTTGTGGGTTTTTTTTTTTTTGAGTATTAAAGCTAAGCTTTATTCCTGATTTCCAAGTGTCCTTCCTGGCAGCTTAATTCAAAACTATAAACAAGTTTTTTTTAATTAAAAATCACTCTTAAAGAATTAGGAATTGAATTTAAAAATAATTTTAGGTTAATGTGCATCATCTAGTAATTCTACATCTATTTTTTGCCTTAGTTCATTACATTGTTTCCTACAGGTGCAACAGGAAAAAAGAATTTACTGATCAAGTCTTAGAATGGACAGTTACTTTAAAGCAGCTGTCTCTGATTTGGACAAATTACTTGATGAATTTGAACAGCATGCAGGTTGGTTCATTCTTTTTGTCTTCTACCATGTATGTGAGCAGCAAGTATAAAAATATATAAAAATATATTCTTATGGTATGTCACTTCTTTGATATGTGTAGTATTTTTCAGATAAATTTAAATCTACAATAGACAAATAAGGTGGGGAAAAATATAATCAGATGTTGTGGACAACATTTGTAATTGAGAGAGCAGTGTATGTAGTAGCAAATGAATGATGAAATTCCTAATAATATGCTTCTTCTTTTTTAGATGAACTTGAAAACAGCAGCACTATAAATCTTTGTAACTCTGAGCACCACTTAGTTTTGTCAGATTCATCTTGCCAGCAGCCAAAATCCTTTGAGCCAAATGTGGAAAAAAATGTCAGTTGTGCTGTATCAGATGCTTGCTCATTGTCTTCTCAAACTACAAAAGCAGCAAGTTTTGAACAATTGAACTCTGACCAGAATGAGAAAAATGTTACTGGTTTAGATCTTCTGTCCATGGTGGGGGATGGTTCTTCAGATAAAAATCAGTCGTCTTGCTTGAAGGGATGCGGTATACCTGTCTGCGATCTTATCAATGACACAGGTGGTTTGAGCCAACTAAAAAATAATGTAGGATGCATTCAAAAGTTGCAACCAGAGGAGTCTCAGTACAGTCTTTCAGTTGATGGCTTTGGTTTAGCACTACTGTCAACCAAAGTTAATAATACAATGGTTGATGATCACATTTCTGATTCTGGTACACAGCAACAGATTGATGAAACACTATACAAAATGCAATATGATGCAGCAGGAGAACTTAATCAGTGGAAATTAAAGACAGATACTCCTTTTGAACCAAATATAACAGACTGCAGTGAAGATCAAGAAAAAACAAAATGTTTGAAAAATAATAAAATATCTGATCAGAAAGAACAAATGATAGGAACTGATAGAGCGTCAGCTTCAGTAATTCATCTTTCAGCTGTACTTGGATCCAAAGATGAATCAATATGTGAAAAGCTGCCTTGTGAGACACTAGTGGATGAAAATTCAAAAAGTCAAATGATACATGATGAGAGTGACAAGCAAGGCATTTCAGAAGATATAAATGAATCAGAAGCTTTGCATTTGCCAAAGATCCATGAAGTGAATAATCCCAATGTAATGTGCAACAAAAACTCTTTATGTGATTCTGCTCCTCAGACAGAAAATGTGCAAGCTATGAATAAAGAACATAGCACAACTGACAAGTCTTGTAACTCACAGCAATATACTGATACAACTTTAAATACGGTTTCAGTACCAGAGATCTCTGAAGACATACAGACTTCATTATCCTGTCTTCCACTTGCAGTTTCTATATGTACATCATTAGTTAATACTGACAACACAAATGGAAAGATTACTCAGAAAGAAGATGCCATTAGAGACATAGCTCTGCACAGTGAAAATAGCTTTGTAGAAGGTGATTCTTTTGGAAAAACAGAAACTTTAGAAAATGAGAGCAGTTTAAACCAAACCAATGAATGTGAGATACAGAAATCTTCCTTAATAAGTAGAGAATGTGTTGTTTTTAGTAATTGTGAGCCTTTCCAACATCAGGATTCTAGTGTGACTACTAGTCCTTTTTTGGCTAAAGATACTGAAATGTGCAGCAGCGTTCGGCCTATTGATGTTGATGAAAGACCTTTTGTTGATCTAGCTTTAGAAGAAGACATTATTGGAAGCAACATGCTCATTAGTGACAGTGAACTTGATGCCTTTTTGTCTGAACATTGTCTTGAAGCGAATAATTCAAAGCCTCTAAAAGAAGATACTAGCAGTGGACTTTTGGAATCTGATGTAATAAATGACAAGTTACTGGATATAAGCAATTTGAATATCAATAGTGACAGAATACAAGCAGAATTGGAATTTAAGAAAGCAAAAGCCTGTAATGAAAATAATTTTATCAGTATTCCAGAATCTAGTTTAGGTATCCCAGTGAAAAAACAAACACAGCAGGTTCAACAAGAGACTATAGATAACACAACGGAAATTGCAAGTGAAGTTTCAGGTTCATTAAATGGCCAGCCAACAGTGCACAGTGGAGGAGCAAGACCAAAGCAGCTGCTAAACCTTCAACCAAAAACCACAATCCCTTCTGAGTTTAGCAGTAAAAATACATCTGGGAATGAATCCCAAATGATAAATTCCACAGACTCAAATACCTTTGTCTCAGATGGTAAAATTTCTCCTGAATCAGATGTTAGCCATAATAGACAAAGATGCTTGGGAAACATAGAAGAAAATGTCTTACCTATGGTTTCAGAGCCAAGGAAAGTAGTGGGACGAACTACAGCCTTGGGACAAAAGCAGCCATCCTGGGTTCCTGACTTAGAAGCATCAAAGTGCATGAATTGTCAAGCCAAATTCACATTTACAAAAAGAAGACACCACTGTCGTGCCTGTGGGAAAGTAAGTAAACTAAACCATTTTTTTCTTGATTGATCATCTTTATGATTCTCCATTTATAGCTGAGGAAAAGGGATGGTCTTTTCCCCCTTTTGCCTGCAAAAAATAAATTCCCTTTACTAATAGAATAGTTCTTCTTTACACCATTAAAATCAAGTTTGATCAGCATGTAAACGTTTTGGTCTGATTTATTGAAAATGTTTCTGGATGTTGGCTAAAATATATGCTTTGATAATTTTATAAGCTTTGTGATTTTTCTAAAGTCCATGTTTATTGACTTCTTTAAGATAGCTTCAATACATTCTTTAGCATGAAATCTGTGTTATTTAATTGATTGTTGGTCTCTACTGGTATTAAATTATAAATATTATAGCTCTCATGCCTTTATTCTTCTAGTTTCTGCTTTTTCTCATTAGTATGTGATCCTGACCTGTTTCTACATCAAAATACACACATCCATATGCTTATAAAATCTTAATGCACTTTTTGTACTAAAACTAGATATTTTGTGCTCCCTGTTGCAATCGAAAATGCAAACTCCAATATCTGGATAAAGAAGCGAGAGTCTGTATAAGCTGCTATGAGTCCATTAACAAAGGTAAAATATAGTTGTAGAGAATTAGAAGAAACAAAAAGTAACTAGAATAATTTCTGAATGTTGGAACATGTATTCTCAATGTGAACATCATGATGTCAAATATTTAAGATGAAATAAATATGAAACCATTTAGTAGCTGTTTCCATATGTTCTATTTGAAAAGAGCATTCTTTAAAATTATTTGAATTTAATAATTTGTTGCTCACAATTACTATTAGAATATGAATTTCACAATTAAGCATAGGAATAGTCCTCAATATGCATTATATAGATTGTGATTGAGCTAGTATTTAGGTTACAATTACTCATTCAGAGACTATTCAAAGTTATGCTGGTGCTGAAAAAAATGAACCTTCTGACCAATCCTGGGAGTTTCAGCCATTGCACCATCCCCACAGTCAAGGGATCAAAATACAGGCACTTGGCAATTGCCCACATTTATGACCATACCCCAGTTTCTGTGTGAACTGCTTCCACTTCAGCTCTCCCCCACCCATGTCAGTCCAGCTAGATGTCACAGGAGCAAAAATAACCGAAAGAAGATCTGTTTTTTCCCCCCAAATAATTCTGTTTTCTTCAAACTGACTAATTCTGCATTTTAAATGTGACCCTTTAAAAGCCATGGATGAGAAGTGTCAATGACTATGGAATGTCACTATTATCTTAAATAAATTTACAAGAACGAACATAGGACTTAAAGAATACATTTTGTTAAAAAACTTAGATTGAAATAAACAGTAATGCTTTTTAAAGAAATGTTTTGTAAAACGAAATTATGTTGTACATGATATATCCTGAACTCACCTTGATTACAAGGCATATGAATATATACCCCCCAAGCAGACATTTGTGAAATATTTCTTGTATATAGTTTTGACATTTATACTCTTAAATTTTGTTTGTTAGCACAGGCATTAGAAAGAATGATGACCCCAACTGGTCCACCACCTAATTCTGTACTGTCTGAATCTTCAACTGTTCCATCTCTGCAGGAAACCCAGACATCTGGTACTTCTTACTCCGTGTTATTATCTAGCTTTATTTCACCGCCTAGAGAGCCCCTCTTTGAGGGAGGAGGGTAGTTTAGAAATATGAGATATATGTACTGTATATAAATAAATAATAAAGAGTAATAGTTAAAAAAACAGAAATGAGCCAGGAGTGGTTACCCAGATTTGTATCTCAACTGACAGCACTGCCTAGTAAAGAGAGTGATAAGGAAGATGGGAATTATAATTCAACATCTAGAGGTTACATATCCATACCGATTAAAGAAATCACCCAAGCTAAATTTCATTTACTACCCAAGCATTCTTAGATATTTATTGTTGCACAGTAAACTTGCAGACCGTATTGTTTTGTTAGGTGAGTAAATTCTTCAAAAAGTATTTATTTTATGGTGATTATTTTTTTCCCCAGCATATAACTTGTGATACTCGTTAGTGAAGAATGGAACTTCCCCTAAGGAATAAGTTCCCCTAAGTACCTCTAAGATAACACTTCTATACCTGAGATGGAAAAAATGAGAAAGGAGCCTATATAAGTTAGTGTTGAGAAGTGAACTCTTCTAGCTCCTTTGAAATTCTTCTATCTGCATATCCATCTCTATCTTGAAATTGTATGTAAAGTATTATACAGGAGTTGCTTGACATTATTAGTTGCAGAAATCCTGTGTTTGGGATACCATGATATTCATCACGTTTCGTTTCACCTGCATATTAGATTTCAGTACCATCATGTGGATTCTAAATAAATTTTTGTATGGGGAAAACAGGGAGGTGATGTTGGTATTACTGTAGCTAAACAAGTATCTCTGATGTACTCATTTGTTTCTTCTACAGGATTGCTCCCTAAAGACCAGAGAAGAGTGTGGTTTGCAGATGGAATTTTACCTAATGGAGAAGTTGCAGACACAACCAAATTGTCATCTGGAGTCAGGCGATTCCCACAGGAACCTGTAAGCTCCACTTTATCTGAAATTATCATTTTAGGCTCTGAATACAATTAGCTAGTTGATAAATGTGACATTTTGTCTTTTTTAATACAGAAAATATACTGGTCAAATAGAGCAGGTGGCAGCTCTGGCTAGGAGCACCTTTGCATAGCTAGAGTATTGTCCCAGTTGTGCAGTTCCTAAACTAGTGGGTCTTGCTCACAGCCACTCATTCCCATATGACTTTCAGATTGCACCACTGAAATGCATTTTACATGGAATTGCCCTTGAGGAGTATTCAGAAGTTTCAGCTGGTGCAAAATGCAGCAGTGCAGGCAGTTATTGGTGTCAGTTATTTGCTATATGTGATCATGATCATATCATGAGCTGCATTCGCTTCTGGTATGCTTTCAGATGCTAGTTGTCACCTTTAAATCCCTTCACGGCTTAGGACTGGCTTACTTACAGAATTGTCTTTCCTCAGTTGTTTCTATCCGTTTCTACCCATTCTCTGGTAGGAAGGGCATACTCTGGGTATCGTCAGCTAGGTAATGTTGGCTGGCAGGGCCCAGAAGGAGAATCTTTTCTGATATGGAGCATCATGGCCTCTGAGATTAGATCAGTGTTCTCTCTGTTGGCCTTTCTTAGGGCCTTGAAAATTTGGCTTTGTGCTTGATTCTGTGACCCTGCTTGGCTAGATGTATACATGACAGTAACATTGTGCCCAGCTGCTATGTATTATTATTTTTGTTTTATATTACGTATTTTTTTCTTTTATTACAAATTGTCTGGAATCACATACAAATAAGATGGGCAGTTATATACATCAAATAAATAAAGCAATAGGTTCTGCTTCACTGCATTTAATTTTGTTTTTTATGTGTGCAGAATGCTGGCTGATTTTGTTTTATTAATTTATTCATTTGTTTTCCGGGCAAAAGCTCTCTCAACCCAAAGTTAAAATATTGCCACAAATTTTTCAATTTTGAGCTCAGATGAATGTCAGTTCTAATGGAAAAACTTTTGTCATAGGTTGGAAGCCCAACAAATGAAACTCTCTCTGCAACTGATACCAAGTCAAAAGATGAAATACATGAACAAACTGGGGTTGCAAGGGGTTCCACTTCTGTTCCACAAGAAGATGCATTGCCTAGTAATGAGCAGCTTGACTTATCACGTGATTCTGACTGTCTGCCCATTGCACAAACTGAAGTGCCATGTGACTCTGACTTTGTGAACACAGCTGTTACTGAATTTCCTACTGTTTCTGAACTAGAAAAGGAACCTCTTCCTGCTGCAACTGGTCAAGCAAGTGATATACCTACTAGTATATTAGACTGCAGGATGCTCTGTTGTATTGAAAACTGTGTTGGCAAAGAGGTCAGCCTTATTCCTGGTGATGGATTTCCACCTCTTCTGCTTGCAAGAGGAGAAAATGGCAAAGGTAATGTCTTGCTTTTAAGGTACTATGAAAAGTAGGACTGCTTCTTCCCCTTTCAAATTATTTTGCACTTTAGAAGTGTAAAATTATAAAATAAATCATAATAGTATATCGTTATTATTTATTTTGTTTTTATACCATACTTCTTTCTAAGGAAACCCAGAGTGGTGTTACTAATATAAATATACATTTAATGTAAATATGTAATACGAAATACAGAAAGGTTTATATATACCGATTCTTAGGCTACGAATTTGATTTTTAGAAATTGGATTTGAACCAAAATTAACTGCTGTGATTCTGCCATTGTGCAGAAAAAAATGTAATTTTTTTTGTTATAATGAAACAAAAAGACAAATGTAGGTGTCAGTATACATTTCTACTAGATTAGGGTATATGAATTGAAATACAAAATTGGGAAAATGAGGTGCTTTGGGATAGGGCATGTTCTGCATAAGGTTGTGGTTTTTTGATGGGACTAATCCAGAGCTATCTTTACATGCATAATAGCTGCTACATCTAGTGCTGCATGCTTGATTTCAAAAGTTGAGGATTTCCTAGTTATCCATATCTTACCAGTTTCATGGTTACATTATTGCAGTGTACCTGGAACTACCATAAAGATTGTCTAGAACAGGGGTGTCAAACTGCAGGCCCGCGGGCCAGACGTGTCATGCGGAAGCCACACCCACCCCCTTGCCAGCAATGGCAAAGCTCTCCTGATACGTTGCGCGATGTCACGTGACGTCGCGAGTTTGACATGTCTGGTGTAGAAGCTGCAGTACTTTAAAGTGTAGTTGCTAGTTTAAGTGGAGCAGCTAAGCAGCTAAATGAGAAATACCATGCTTAATTGAACACTATTGCATTAGTTGCTAAGGAACGACTGAACTGGATTCAAGATTAATATATTTTCAATACAAGTGAATTTACGCATTGAGATTGTCAAAGGAAACCTTATTCATGGTCACAATTCTCTGTGTGGCCTAATAGAATCTTATGAATTAGGCCATCACAGTTATAGAAAGTTTCTCAAGGAAACTGAAGTCGTTACATATATGTTTAATTTTAGATAAGTTAAAATAAGTGTGTTCACTGGTCATACAAATAGTAAACTTCAATAGTATATGTTTACCATTGCCAACACTGAAATAGGTATTTACAGATCTATTTTTTATAAGGTTAAGAACTGAGGCAATATTAAAAAGGTGGTTTCATCTAGCTTTAGTTCATTCATACTTTATTAATTTGGATTACATCCCAAACATCAGTTGTCTCAGTGTGGTTGTTATTAATTTCCCCCCCAAAAAATTCAGAATAGCAATTGTCTGTCTTTTACTGTGTTATATTTTGGACCAATAGTTTCATATTTTCTTCAGAGTCCTTAGTAGAAGAACATCCTTCTAATGAGCAAGTTACCTTATTGCTTGAAGAATCTAATCCATTGACATTCATCCTAAATGCAAACTTACTTGTGAATGTCAAGATGCTATCTTGTAAGTATTAGCATATCAAATTTATAAAACCTTATAAAATATTATAATTATAGTTGCAAATGTAAACTCTGAACTATTAAAATTGACTGCTCAGTTCTAATTGATTTTTTTAAAAGATTTTTTTAATTATTATTCTATCTTATAATTAATTGCCTTTTCTACCTTCCAATTACCTTTTTCTTTCTGCCTTGTTATGCTACTTTGATCTACTTTTGAATAAATAGCCTTTTTTTACCATTGAGATATACTTTATTGGCTTGGAATGCAAAACATTTTGGTATTATTCTAAAGTACTGTGGAAATTGATAGTGATATAAAACAGGAGGCTAATATTTTGTATACAATCAAATATTAGTGCAGGATCCTTCCCCCTGCAAATTCTTCATTAGGCTAAATTAAATGGAAAGATAGTGGTATAGAAAGTCAAGTAATATCAAATCCAAATAAAAAAATTAGATATAGTAATCTAAAGTTGGTTTCATTTCATTGTGATATGTTTATTCTTTATAATAAGGTTTATGTAATTTAATAACTCCACCACAATGTGATAAAGAATAGCTGTTGGCCAAACAATGCACTCCATCATATTTCTATATTTGGAAGGGTTTTCCCCCCAGCATATTAGCTAGGGAATGATCTCTGAGTAGGTTCTTTACAAGTAAGTGAAGAAGATTGACTTTGGAACCATTGGATTATAGCTTCTCAATTTCAAATGAGAGCTAGGAGTCACTTTATGCCAAACCTGACTTAAGCAATTAATTTCCCTGACATTGAAACCAATAGAGGGTGGGGACTGTTATAATTTCACTTCTGGGAGTGATAATGTGTTCTGGCAGAGCTGTGGCCTAATAACAGTTCTGTGGCAGATTATAATTTTGGATTAGGTTGGAATTGGTCTATTGGATACATTGCAAAAGATATAAAAGTTCTATTTTTTGTATTTTAACAACATAAAAAGGCTCAGTGGTTTTTTTTTTGTCATTTAGATAATTCAGAAAAATGCTGGTATTTATCCACCAATGGAATGCATGGCTTGGGACAAGCTGAAATTATCATATTGTTACATTGTTTATCAGATGAAAGTGATATTCCCAAAGAAATATTCAACTTATTTATCAACATATATAAAGATGCCATGAAAGGTATGAAGTTTTATTAGACTTCTAATACAGTATGTATTAGAATGAATGTTTGAAAACTTTAAATCTGTGTTTAATGTGGTCTGTTGCTCTTAATCTTATATGCACTGAGAGAGGTTTAATTCATTCATAGTAAATTTATGCAGATACTGATTCAGCACTTTTTAATTAGAATCTTTTTATAAATTGGAAAAATATTGTAGATGATAATAGAGTGTTGCTTTTATGAAAGTCAGTTTTCCTGTATAATTGTACATTCAGAAATGGCTTTAGGTCACTTTATCCCTCCTTATTTACAGAAATGTCCATCTTTAAGCATAACCCCCATCCCTTAAACAAATCTTATTGGGTATGTATTAGATATTAGAAGAAAGAGAGAAGCTGAATAACATTTTAGATTTTCTATTTAATGAGTTGATTTATCTGACATCGATCACCAGTGTACACCAGTATTCTGAGACATTAAGATATGCATGAGGCATTAATCTAAACTTATCGTCTTTCTAAATTGTACCTAGAAATGATGCTGATCCATAACTTATCTGCTTTTCTTCTATGTAGGTATTGGCCAGT
This sequence comes from Protobothrops mucrosquamatus, assembly GCF_001527695.2. Lineage (NCBI taxonomy): Eukaryota > Metazoa > Chordata > Lepidosauria > Squamata > Viperidae > Protobothrops > Protobothrops mucrosquamatus. Next base: position 667,052 of record NW_015387031.1, read on the forward strand.
TCAGGGGGAACCTCAATAAATTCCCAAAATTGTCTGGGCCAGATGTTTATGGCTTGATCCCTAGAAGCTAAGCATAATCCCACCCCACCTTCTGCCCATAGATAATTTGTACACATTCACTGTAGTTCCTGTGATATTATTTAACACTATTTTAGATGGTCTTCCAAATACCAGTTGAGTTAGGGATGTACGTTTTAAGACTGTACGGAAGAAGGCAGCTCCTCTGGACCCAAAACAACATGATGATACTGAGAATATTGAGAACTGTGGACATCAAAAGAAAATTCAATCCAGAAAGACTGCCATATTTTTATGGATTTTAAAGCAGATAAAATTATTTCTATCCACTCTGTATTGGATGCCAGTTACAAGAGTCCACTGTGAATGAGAATGTGGTATTTTGTATACATTTAAATCATAACATTTCTTCAAGCCTTCATGGACCCCCTGGGGACTATATTACAGACTCCCAGGGGTCCGTGGATCACAGGTTGACAACCACTGATTTAGGATATATTTGAGTTTGTAGAACCTAAGGAGGCAAATAGGTCCTCTATAGTTGTGAATTCTGTGACTTGCAGCAACCTGCTGATCTTTTGGGTGGCCAAGTGGGACATTGAAAAATTGGATCCGGGAGAAACTTCTCTAGAGAAGGCAAACAAACAAACAAACAAACAATGCTGCCTGCTTCCAAGGAGGTAATAATATATCCTTTTCTGAAGAAATTTCCCTGCCCAAAGGCATTTGACTAGTCTTCAATCTTCCCTTTTTAGGGAAGATTATTGAAAAGTTGGTAGCAAATGAGCTACAGAGAAACCTAAAGGAAACAGATTGTTTGGATCTTTCCAGTAATGGACAGAAATGACATTGCACACTCTGGTGGATGGCCTTTGTGGGACCTAGATGGGATAAGTATGTCCTTTCAGACCTCTGATCTTAATGCTGGCATTCGTCTGGGCTACTAAGGGGCTGCCATAAAGAAGAGGAGGATCAACCTATTCTCCAAAGGACCTGAACGCAGGACAAGAAGCAATGGATGGAAACTGATGAGAAATTTTCTGACAGTTAGAACAATTCATCAGTGGAACCACTTGCCTCCAGAAGTTGCGGATGCTTCAACAAAGAAGATATTGGACAACCATTTGTCTGAAATGTTACAGGGTTTCCTGCTTGAGCAGAGAGTTGGAGTAGAAAACTTCCAGGGTCCCTTCCAAATCTGTTACTCTCTTAACTTGTAACAGATGGCAATTTGGGTGCCATGCTATGGTTCTATCCTATCTGAGTCACAATCATTGATCATGGGAAAAAGCACTCGAATCCATGAATTTGTATTCGAGGATTCTCTCGAGGCTGAGGACCCTCTCCCTTGTTATCCAATACCAAATGGCAGTAACTCGCACCCTGATCATCACTTGGTTAAACTATTGCAAGACATTTTATGTGGAATTATTCTGAAACTGCAACTAGTACAAAATGTGATGGTTATATTGTTGGTCTGGTAGTCTCATCAGTGCAGAGTAACACTGAACATAAATAACTGCTTTTTGAGGCTTGGATTTAAGGGGATGGAGAAAAATCTCTTCCTCTTGATGTAAGGTCAGTCTTGTCTTGCTGTGTAAAGGTAGTCCTTGACTTATAATCACTATTGGGCCCAAAATTTCTGTTGCTAAGAAATTTTGCTGAGACAGTTGCTAAGTGAGTTTTGCCCCATTTTACGACTTTTCTTGCCACAGTTGTTAAGTAAATCACCGAAGTTCTTAAGTTAGTAACATGGTTGTTAAGTGAATTTGGCTTCCCCATTGACTTTGCTTGTCAGAAGGTCGCAAAATGGGATCACATGACCCTGGAATACTTCAATCGTCATAAATATGAAGTCAGTTGCCAAGTGTCTGGACTTTGATCACATGATCATGGGGATGTTGCAACAGTCGTAAGTGTGAAAAATGGTCAGAAGTCACTTTTTTCGGTATCATAACTGAACTAAACTGTTGTAAGTCGAATACTACCTGTACTAAAGGTCCTGAGAGAACCTGAGATACGTATCTCTTCTGTGGAATCAGCTGATAGCATAACAGGAATAGATTCTTCATATTATCAGATAAAGAAAAAATTGGGGTAATAAAATGTCTGCAAGAAAACAACCAATCTCAGAGAGCACTAAGGACCCCTCATTAAAACCCTGAATTACAAATATTCTCCTTTATTAGATTAAAAAATGCCCTTAAAGAGCCATCTGTTTATTTCTTTTTTGCGTCAGAAATTTGGTTCGCTTCTATCTATTTGTATCAAGGATATTTTGTTACAATTTTGATTTCATGTGTTCTTTTGTTCTCAGGAAAATTTATTGGAAATTTGGAAAATATTATATTCACTGAAGATTTTCTTGGAAGCAAAGAGCATGGTGGATTTCTGTTTGTTACACCCACATTTCAGAAGTTAGATGGTCTCATGCTACCTTCAAATCCCTTTTTATGTGGCATTCTTATTCATAAACAGGAAGTACCGTGGGCAAAAGTTTTTCCTATTCGCCTGATGTTGAGATTAGGGGCTGAATATGGGGGTAAGTTTATTTCAGTTTTAAATATTGAATCTATATTCATATAAAGATAAATTGTGCGGGTTGATATGAGGTTTATAATTTGTCTTAGTCTGAAGACTATTACAGAAAGACATATCAGTTTCATTGGTCATTTTGGCAGTACAGTTTATGGCAGTACAATCATTTCTTTCTCACTACTAGACCAAATAATATGTCATGCTATTTATATAGATCCATAGTTTAAATTCTATATTACTCAGGGTTTCCATTTTCCAAAGAACATTAAAGGGTTCAGGCATTACGGTATCATTTTCTGCCATATTTCCATAAAGCATTTTTCAGAGGACTTTATTTGCTATGAGGCATTTAAGGCTGGTGTTTAAAATATTATAGTTTTCATCCATGCCAATTTAGTTCATTTTAAATGCAAATACTGATTCTTATGTTTCAACTTCTAAAGAGAATTAGTAAACTCTATGCATTTCTTGTTTTTTATTTCTTAGTATATCCAACTCCATTGACAAGTATCAGATATAGAAAGCCACTGTTTGGAAAAATAGGCCATACAGTCATGGATTTACTTGTTGTAAGTATATGCTATTGCTTGTATTTCATTAGTATCTTCTTGCTATACCGAAAGAGCAATATAAGAAAATAGATGAAACTTGCTATTATAAACATTCTAATACATTAGTACTAATTTTTATATTATCAACAGTAGTAATGAATTACTTACATGGTTCAAAATTAAAGAATTAGATTAATATATTTTTATTGCATTGCAGGACCTTAGAAACTATCAGTATACATTACATACAATAGATAATTTATTTATTCATATGGAAATGGGTAGAACTTACATTAAAATACCTCTGAGGAAATATAATGAGGTGAGTATAATTTCTAGTAAAGACTTGGTACTAGATGTAAGAATCAGCATTCGTGGATATGTAAAATTTGAAGTGGGTTCTTTTGCAGCAAAACATTAAATTGCTAAGTGGCATGACCCCTTTTGCAATACTTATGAACATTTATTCAAGATTCTAGGATTTGAACTTGAAGTAAGTTTGTAGTCTAGTGGAGAAATACCAGAGATTTCTGTAAAAGCTTTGTCTTCCTTTTAGCATTTCCTACTTTTTCTGAATAGACAGAATATAGGCTTATATTCTCACTAGGTTATTTTTTTCAGAGTGTTTGAACACATGAGAACAATGAATTGTTGTCCTAACTACTCGGAGAATAGATAAGATAAAATGTAGTAAATTATTAGCCCTATAACTATTCTGCTTTCAGAAATATTGAAAACTTTGTATTTGATGGTATACATTTTATTTAAATGAAACAGTAATGAGGGCTTCATAATACTAGCAAAAATCTAGCATATATTATTTTTGTTCTATTAACAATATTTTCCCAAATATTAAGAAACTAAATAATACTTCTATACACTCACAGCAAGTCTGGAAAAAAGGGATTTGCAGTGTAGGTAGTAATCAATATTGTACATGAAAAAAGTAGCAGCATTAGTTTTTGGGAGGAATTCTGGTGTGCTAAAAAGAGCCACTAGTTGATTCTAAAGAAAAGGCTATTTGATTGAAATTGTTACATATATAATATCAATATTTTGACTTTAATCTTGTGCATGTTCAGTCAGGAAAACTAACAATGGAACTTATTCTCAATAAATATTCATGACATTGCAACTAGTATAGTATAGCGTAGCGTAGCATAATAATACAATAATAATATAATATATATATAATATAATATATATAATAACATAACATATAACATAACATATATTTTGGTTTTCTAGATAATGAAGGTAATAAACACCTCTAATGAACATGTCATTAGCATTGGAGCAAGTTTTAATTCTCAAGCAGATTCCCACTTAGTTTGTGTACAAAATGATGATGGAATATATCAAACACAAGCGAATAGTGCCACTGGACATCCTAGAAAAAGTAAGTATTAGGCTGTACAATATTGAGCACCTGTTTTCTAATATCTGATGTAGTATGACTCATTTAAAAAAAATTGAAGAAAAGAAATATCTATACCCAATATATTATAAAAGTTACTATCTTGTTCCATACTAAATATACATGTAGATTATCGTGGAAAAGTTTTCTTGCTCTTAAATTTTTATTCATTAACTTTGAATCTTCAGCATCAAAATTTTATTTAGTGCTGATGGTATTAAGATGTATAATGAGTCATTTAGGGTCAACATTTCTTTTCTGCAATAGATTAAAAGAGTAGCTGCTGAGGATTATGGTTTGTAGACTTTTTAGAATGCAAATCATTTTCTCTCTGTCTGAGCTTTGGCCATGTTCAGAAAAATTAACTTAGTGGCATTTATTACTAGTCTGAATTATATAGGCATGATCTGAGGAGAAATGATCAAAGCCGGATGCACTTATCTAGAATTAAAGGAGTCGAAAGAGTTTCATATGTAGCTTTCTATGTGCAATATTATGTTTATAATATTTGGTGTTAGGATGAACAATTAAATGCATGTTGTTTATTCAGTTACAGGTGCAAGTTTTGTAGTGTTCAATGGAGCGCTAAAAACATCTTCTGGATTCCTTGCTAAATCCAGTATTGTTGAAGGTATGGATTATCCTGCTTACTAGAATCAAAACATTGGTTCAAATGCAATAAATTACATTACATTATTTAATGTAATGAAGCAGAATTGAACTTTTTACTTGTGTAAAGTGGTAGTGCTGGACAAAATGTAACAAAACACTCTGACTTCAGGTCAGAAGATACATTGTGTTTTTGTGTGCACATGTTTGTGTGTGTGTGTGTGTGTGTGTGTGTGAGAGAGAGAGAGAGAGAGAGAGAGAGAGAGAGAGAGAGAGAGAAAAGTCAGAAGAAGAGACCCCCATAATGTGATCATATAATATAATTTGATGACAATGTTATCTGTTCAGTTGGGTCTGACATTAAACCAGGGATCCCCAACTCCTGATCCACGGACCATCACTGGTCCTTTGCATGCCAGAAAGTGGGCCGCGCAAACAAGCAAAGGCGCATCTGTAGAATGCAGCAGCACATGGAACCACACCCCCTCCAGTCCCTAGAAAAAATCTCTCTCCACGGAACTGGTCCCTGGTGCCCCAAAGGTTGGCCACTGCATTCAATCATATAGACTATTATTTCATGATTGAAATGCTATTAACTATGGATTAAAACTATGATATAAAAGTATTTTTTTGCCAAAAGCTCTCTTGCATTTTATTTGTTGATAATTTTTGCTAGTGGCATATTCAGATGTTGCCATATCTATTATGATGGCAGAATATTGGCTATTCTGCTGGTGCGTTAATCAAAATGATGTCAGATTGGATCTTCTGCCTCATCGTGATAGTTCTGCTAAATCTTGTGGTCTATCAGCTGGTAAATCTCAACAATAGAAATGTTGTTTCAGTAGTTAAAAACTTGGATTTTACCTTTATTAAAAGGGCTATGTTTCTTCATAGATGGAATAATGGTACAGATAACTCCAGAAACTATGGAGGGCTTGCGTCAAGCTCTGAGTGAAAAAAAAGACTTCCGAATTACATGTGGGAAAGTGGATTCAGGAGATTTCAGAGAATATGTAGACATTTGTTGGATAGAAAATTATGAGAAAACAAACATGAGGTATTTATTGTGTATTCCACTAAAGCAGAAGTATTATATGTGTTAAGGTTTTTCTGCAAAATGCCAACATTCTTTTGTAAAATGACTAATACTTGGAAACTGGCCGAAACACTATTTATAGTGCAAAAGATTCTCAACTCTTGCCTTCTAATTGGAAAGATCCAGTATCCAGACTACATTACAGGTAGTCCTCACTTAATTACCACAACATGTACTGGGAAAATTCCATCAGTACGCAATGTGATTAAGTGAAACATCACATGACCGTGCTTGACTTACGATATCAGTTCTGCTGCAGTTGTTAAGCAAATCACCCACAGTCATTTAATGAGAACATTATGTGACCTTAACTTGCAATTTAAGTTCCAGCTTCTCCATTGATTTTGCCTGTCAGAAGCCAGCTGTGCAGCACACAAATAGCAATTACATAACTGTGGGTCATGGCGACTGTTGTAAACATGTAGCAATTGCATAGCACACAAATAATAATTACATGGCTGCAGGGAAGACTGCAGTAACTTCAAGCAATTGCTAAATAGGGCTGTCATTAACCAAGGACGACCTGTATATTATATATTCATGTGGTTTCCTTGGTAAAATATAGCAGGGATTTACCATTTTCTTGTGCTGTATGAAATAATGTCTTTAGCGGTGTTACTAAAGTGATAATTCATCTTCTGCAGCTTCCTATATCTGCTGCCCAAAGGTGCCTGTTTGCTTTAGTTGGGCAGCTGGGATGGCCTTCATGCCTTGGGTGACATGCTTGGAATAAGTCCTTTTGGATTTAACTCATGATGTTCTGAGCATATCAAAAGAGCCTGATTAGTCTAAATAATATAATTTAAACCTTGCATTATAGAATTACGAGCCCGATAGATGGAAAATCTATGGAAGGAGTACGGAGTGAAAAAATAGTTCAAGAAGAATGTTTTGAAGTGGATGAAAAACTTGTAAAATGTACAGAAGTAAGTGAAAGTTGCTTTTAAAGAAAAAGCCTATGCAGATTAAATAAAGTTAGGTAGTATATTAAATGTCCTCTGAATGTGCTTTTATCTGCACCCCAACTCTCATTTTGTCCATTAAATCAAACAGTTTTCATCTTAAAAAGATAAAATTACCCCCCTCTCCAAAAAAGCACCAAAATGTCCAGGTGGACATGAAATCTAAAAAGTTGAAACTTTCAGCCATTGGTATTTTGATAATGACAAGCAAGATCTGATTTTTCCCCCTGTAAATAAATTATTCACTCTGATATAGTGCCAATAAAATAAAAGGCTTCATAATTTGAATATCTCCTATATTTATGTTCCTTACTCTTGATTTTTCACATTTGCTTTTTCACATGGTTCTGCCTCCCTCATTCTTGTAATTATTATTGTATTATAAACATTTTTGTCCATTGATTTCTTGAGAAAGACAGTATTTCTATATTCTAAATATGAGCGCTTTAATGGTAAGCAAAAGGAATAAAGGGTACTAAACAAAAATGGAAACTGACAACTTTGTATATGTACCTTCTTTAAAGTCCAGGTACTGAACTCTCAATACCTCTTTATTTTCTCCTCCCTTAACAATTGTAACTGTATTTCTAATATTAGAAACATGTTCAAAAACTATACGAACAGCATTGTAAGTCTGATTATCAGGGGATGAGAGAGGTGGTATGGGAGTTGGGGATGCTGCAAAATGCAGTAGCATAAAAGAGCAAAGTGAGGAGAACCATTTAGAAAGTTCATAATTTCCTCTTGAATCTTAAATCATTTCATTATAGAAACTTAATTGTTTTTGTCTGATGTTGATTTTATATTGCCATTGTCACCCTGTTTAAATATTTATCTATATTTCTAGTGACTAGAACATATTATGCACTGCTCAAGAGAAGCTGTAGCATCTTATGTAGTTTTGAAGGGAAATCTACCACTATTAATGTTTTAATTTTTAAATTAATACTTTAGGTATTCTATCTGTCAAATGTTAGTGAGCTACACAATAGTGTTCATCAGCTGGCTAAAGAAATTGCATTGGCTTCTTATATTGCACTTGGAAAGCATCTCAAAACACTGAAAAATAATGGAATGAATAAGATAGGCCTCAGAGTCTCCATGGATGCCGATATGGTAAGCTTTTAAAATGTTGCAATGTCTATAAATATAATTTAGTCATTTAGGGTTACACCACTGGCTCAAAGTCATCCAGCTGGCTTTCATGCCTAAGACGGGATTAGAACTCAGTCTCTTGTTTCTCTCCTGATGCCTTAAACACTTACTCAACTTACTCTTACTCAAATTAAATCAAAACTAGATGAAACTGGGTCTGGTGTTAGCATACTAAATGAAAAACTGCAGCATGGGTCTCAACCTTTTGGCTTGCCTGGGCTTCATTTTTGAAGAGGAATTGTCCTGGGCCACATATAAAATTTATAATATAGTTTTATAATATAAAATCACATAATAATGTTAAGAGTTTTCAATCTTGTAGAGCCCCATTACTAGCTGTGCATGGTTACATGTGACCAATGGACCACAGGTTGGACTTGCCTGAACTACAGGCATTGAAACTCTGCATCCTTCTTCCTCCTAGCTAACATCTGTAGCCTTGACAAATAAACCTATCCAACAGAGGAAATACAGCTCTGTCCCCCTTGTCAAGTAGAGGAAAAATGGGGTGATTAGGTAGCACTTAGAAGTGTGTCAGCTTGTCACTTCTTTTCCAAGTGCAAACTCTTTGTAATGGAATCCATTTTGTAGATAATTTTTTCACATCTGCATCTGTTTAGTGCAGCGGTTCTCAACCTATGGGTCGTGACCCCATTTGGGGTCAATCGACCATTTCACAGGGGTCGCCAAGCAAGGCTGTCCGCCATTTTTTTCCCCTTTTCCGGCGGGTGCCTTACTTCCCTTGAGCTGGGCCAGCTGGTGGTCGGCCTGCTCCGTCTCTGCCGCTTGCCAGCTACGCCTCGGCCGGCGCAGGGGGCGGAACCACGCATGCACGGCGCTCCCGGGCAGGGAAAGCCCTCGACTTACGACCGGTTGGGTAGTCCTCGACTTACGACCGGTTTAGTCCTCAACTTACGACCGGTTTAGCCCTCGACTTACGACCGGTTTAGTCCTCGACTTAACGACCGGTTGGGGTCGCGGCATTAAAAAGGTTGAGAACCACTGGTTTAGTGGGCAACATTGCCAGCAAATGGAATGGTATGCTATGGTATAGTTTAAAAGAGATCAATTTCTTACTGCTTTTAAATATGCTAAAATTTAATTCTGTCATGTAATAAGGTATGAATATCACTAGTAATCTATTGTGTAAATTGTTCAGGAATCTAATATGGTAATTTTTTGTTTTTTCTTCTAGGTAGAATATCAGGCGGGATCTGGAGGCCGGGTTCTTCCTCAGCGTTACTTAAATGATTTGGATAGTGCTTTGATTCCAGTCATTCATGGCTGGATATCCAACACTACAAGCTTACCACTGGAAATTGAATTAGTATTTTTCATTAATGAGTCTCTTTTAATATAACTGGCAAGTATGTTATAATGTAATGAACTGAATTGCTCTATTGACCAATACCAAAGCAGTTAACATTACATTATGAATGAAATAGTCGAGTGTTTTTAAGCCAATGATTTAGCAGTCTTCTAAGAGAGCTTTGTTTAATTAAAAGCTGTTTTTCCATCTTTACTTAAACAGAAAATTAATTATACTGTATGCTTTATGTTCTGAAATGTTACATTTAATACTGCTAAGGAAGGAATAGAGTTAGCATGTGTGATTAAGGAATTATCTCTGTTTTACAGACAACTTTAATATTCTTTGCAATTACTGGTAAATCTAGTGAATTGTTCTTAACCATTTTGCGTGATTTTTTTGAAAAAAATCACATTTAAATGGAGTAGAAGTTTCTTGCTGCATAGTTAAGTTCAAATATAAAAACTGTTAATTATTAGAATATTGGCATAATTAATCTGTCTTGAAAATGTTTCTACAAGTATAATTATCTTTATGACAAAACCAGTATGTTTTTGCCAGATGTGATCATTTTATAAAGTTATAAATTTTTAAAATTGATATATTTTAAAGTATATATTATTGCTGGAACTTGAGCGTTCCCATTTTAATGCCTGGCTTTCTTATATATTTATAATGGCTTTAATGAACATAAAATTAATACTTTTTATATTAAATACTTAATAATGTTGTTTTTTTCTGTGCTCAGATATACAATTGTTTCTTGGATTTTCCAAGAAGGAATAAGAAGTCAGATGACCCTTAAAGTAGTCATCCTGTAGCAGTAAATCAGGCACAAAGCCTATCTGTGCTCCTTTCTCTACTTTTTGAGACCTCTTGGTATTCCTGTTTATTTTCAGGGAGAACAATGTATTAGTTTGAATATTCATGAACAATTTGCCATAAACCAGTTGAGGCTCTTTATATAAGTCTTATTTTTGTAATGGGTTATTTTCAATAAGTATTTATATAGCAGAAAAATGATTGAGATTACTGCTTAGGTAACCTAAATCAAGTTTGATAATGCCTGCGTAAAGTTGCTGTTTGTTATGTACTATAGAAAATTGTATGTCAGTGTGTCTTTGAATTATTTATGCCTATAATGCTATAATGGCAAACATACCATATTCTAATTACAATTAAATGCCTTGACATTAGATGGGTCTATGAACTGCAGTTACAAAGACAATTTATTGCTCAGATATTTGACAACTATAGAATAAAGGCACAGAAGTGTAGAAGACTCCAATAAACTAGTCCCATGGCCCATTGTAATGAAAACATTGTACTCCTTTGTATCAAGAATTGTAAATTTGTTGTAGACTAAATGTTACATAATACGCATCTGTTTCTCTATTCTGCTACTTTTGAACAAATGAAGAAAGCTGCAGCAGACAACGTTAAATGTTTGAAGTATTGATCCATAATGTGTAAATATGACTTCTTAAGACACAATTTTGTGTAGCACCAAGCATTACTCTGTTATAACAACTTTTTGTTCTCCTGGAAGATAATCCTTTTATAAATAATTAACATTAGGCTTTTATTTTAGAATATAAATATTACTACATAAACATAAAGATTGTCAAAAACTTTGTAAATTAAGCTCATGATGTTTTAACAAATCAGAAAACATTTTAATTTCTCTATTTAGATCATTTAGATAGTTTTCTTTTAATGATTCAGCTCAGTCAAATCTCATCAGTTTCTTATCTGTTTTTAAAAGTTTCTAAAAAGATATTCCATGAAAATGTTGGCAGCTCTTTTGATAGCACTGATTAGAATAACATAGAATAATAGGGTTGGAAGGGACCCTGGAGATCTAGCCCAATCCCCTGCTCCAGCAGGAGACCTTCTATGATTGCGAATAAATGGTTGCCCAGTATCTTCTTGAAAACCTCCAATGATGGAGCACCCACAACTTCTGAATAATTGCTGTCATTGTCAGGAAATTTATCCTTAATTCTAAGTTGGCTTTCTCTTTAATTATCTTCCATCCATTATTTCTTGTTCTGCCCTCAGGTGCTTTGGTGAATCTCTGTAACAGCCCCTCAAGTTCTGGAAGACGGCTATCATATCATCCATAGTCCTCTTTATTAGACTAGACATATCTAGTTCTCTCAATCATTCATCGTAGTTTAGCTTCCAGACCCTTATCTTTGTTGCTCTTCTCTATCTTTCTAGGTTCTCAGCATCTTTTTTGTATTAGGGTGGCCAGAACTAGATGCAATATTGCAAGTGTAGTCTCACTAGTGCAGTATAAAGCAGTACAATCACTTCACATGCTCTTGATACTATCCTTCAGCTGAAGCAGTTTTTGACTGCATTAGTTTTTTGGCAGCTGCAGCACACTGCTTGCTCATACCCGATTGGTGGTCCAATCCTTCTCACACTGCCTATTCTGTATATATGCATTTGTATCTAAGTGCAGGATCTTACTTTTCTCACTACTGAACTGCACCTTGTTGGATTGGGCCCAATGCTCAAGTCTGCCAAGATCCTTCTGAATCGTGAGTTTATCTTCCAAAGTGTTGACTAATCCCCCCAGCTTGGTGGTGTCTGCGAATTTAATGAATCCCCCTTCTGTCCCCTCGTCCAGATCATTTAAGAAAATGTTGATGAGTACTGAGCCTAAGACAAAACCTTGAGGTACCCCACCGCATTCTTCCCTCAAGGTGGATGTTGTTCCAGTGAGGACTACAGTGTGGTTGGTCAGCCAGTTGTGAATCTATCTAGCAGGGGTATGGTCTATATCTCATTGTTCTAGCTTACCAAGAATTAGGCTGTGGTCTACTTTGTCAAATGCCTTACTGAAGTCTAAATCTGATCCACTAATTTGGTTTAAATTAGATAACGTTTCTTTTAATTTAATTTTTCAGTTAATTTAATGGCTCTTTCTATTCATTAAAATTGGGAGTGATATCTTATTTCATATTACTGAAAACTTGCTGAATAACCTGCTGTAATAAAGCAGACTTATGACTGCGTTGAAAGCATAAATAATAAAATGTGAGATTGCAAGAACTTCACATCTAATTTTACATACCTAAAAGAATCTAGATATTTTATTTTAAATAAAAGTGCTTCCTTCACTATGTTGGAATATGCTTTTGAGGCAGTTGGATGGAAAATAAAGTTAAATGGTCCTAGATAGAGGCCCTCTGTTGCTCTCTGACAAGGCCTTGACATCTTTTTTTTATGGCAAGTCTTCCTCTTGTTGCCTGCAATTCATCTGCAGTTCATAAGTGGGACCATCCAAAGATGACCTCAAGGTATGTACAAATCTGTTAGGCATTGTCACTCAAAATGACTAGAGCCAGGATTGGGAATAACATGTCACAACAGCATAATTTTCTGCTAAGCATTAATGGATGGATGGTATTGTAATTAGTGGAGAAAGCTCTGTCATTATGTAGTTTATTTGGTTTTATTATGTGAACCATGATTTATTCAGTAAATGAAGTTAAATCAGCACTGTGTATGAATTCAATCATTATGATTACCTTACAATCTTTTATAATGTGTTAGGTAAGCAAAAGGGTTATACCTCAAAATTTGTTTTAGGTTTAGTTGAAATTACCAAACATAGTTGGCACAGTCACATACTCCACTGACCCAGTGGTGTTTTTGGCCCATGTTCCACATCACCTGTAAACATTTCAGCTATTCTCTGCCTAACCACATACTTTCCCATTTTCTCTCACTCGCTTTGCTTTCATCTTATCTGATAGTTAGGTCTGCAGTAGGCTATTTCCTACTGTCTCTTGTACTTTCTTCAAACATTTTTCATAATAGTTTTATGACTGTATTTAAAAACTGACCATATTTTCACTGGCATAAAATCTACCTCTACTGCATAGTAATTGGTTGTGTTTCTTCTGGTCACTGAATTATCTACTCACTCTGGACTTCAGTTCCCCAGCATTTTCTTTTCCAGCATTAATACTTTAATCATCATTTGACAGGATTGCTGCTGATTTCTGATAAAGACACAAATGTCTATCATTTTTAATTAAGTATAGCTTTAATTAATTAATTGCACATTCAAAATATTGCTTCAATTCATCCTATTCATGAGTGGGGCATTATCTATTTCCCTATTTTTAAAGATTACAGATAACTACACTCTTACCAAGCAACTAAGATTCTTTATTGCGTAGTGCAGAGGTGTCAAGCTGCTGCCGGATGCATATGCCAAAACCTCGCCCACCCCATTGCCGGCAATGGGAAAAAAATCACGATACATCGCGACACATCATATGATGTTGCGAGTTTGACACCCCTGGCTTAGTGCAATAAAGCAAGGAGGTAGCTCAGGTTATGTTTCCAAATTATAGGAATGTGAAATAAATACCCTAATGTATCTTCCTTTTTTTTTCTTGCTAGCCAAAATTTATGGTTTTAAATATTTCATCAGCTCAAGAATTTATAAATGTTATGCTGAACTTTTTTTTAAAAGTTGTCAGGAAATCAACATTCTGCTGCTTACCATGCTTATTCATTGACTTCATTTGCAAATCATGCTGAGCATTTTAAAAGAGCACTATCAGGCAGTATGTTAGAGATACTGCTAAGGAGAGGGGACTGCTGCTTTTCATAAAATATTTACTTTTCAAGTTATAATTCTATCCATCTTTAAATTCCACAAAGCATCCTAACTTTATTCATAAACATTTACAGGGGCTTTTAATTTCAAGTCCACATTTCTGAATGTTTATATCAAAAGACAAACCATGAAAAATGATATATATATTATATAAATCAGTATTACAGTATTGTTCAATTATTGCTGATTGACCTGATAAACATTTTTCTAGTTCAGTTAATAGCTGTTTTGAATTCTTGTAAGTTTTTATCAATGATAACATCTAATCATCTTGTATTTTTTTGCCCTCTTTTCTGATTGTCTTTGATTTTTGATTTTTGGGTTTATTATTAATGCTTTCACACAGCAGTTTGATTTTACTTCATCTAATATTGTTTTTCTTGGGAATCCAGTGTTCAGTTTTCTACAGCATCACAATTCAAAGTTATTTGTCTATATTGCAACTGGGAAAAGCCATGGCTATGATAATATGTACCTTTGTTGTCAATGTGATGTCTCTGCTCTTTAATCATTTACTTAGATTTGCCATAGTTTGTCTCAAGTACCAGATGTCTCTCTTATGTCTACAGCAGGGGTCTTCAAACCTGGCCCTTTTATGACTTGTGGACTTCAACTCCCAGCCAGGCTGAGGAATTCTGGGAGTTGAAGTCCATAAATCATAAAAGGGCCAAGTTTGAAGATCCCTGGTCTACAGTCACCGTCCCTCTCTAAGTAAACTTACTTCTCCAGGCTATTTGCCTTGATTTACCATTCCTGTTAACTATCTTGAGTATTTTTAATATTGAGGAGACACTAGCTTTTGTACTCTTTTTCCCCCTTTATTTGTCAACAATGGATTCCTTTAGCTTTCCTTTCTTCCAGCCATTCAAGAGGCATCATCAGCATTTCTGTGGTTTATGTTTCTCCCACAAATTTTAATTACAATTATTGTTTTTCAAATCTGGTGTGTATGATGATATATTATGCATATAAGTTAACTAATTAAAAGCATCCAATCATGGCCCATTCCTTTCCCACTTTTGACCCATTTAGATATCCCATATTGTTACATCCTGATCATCATGTAGTACATATTATTCACTTAGGCAGGTAGCCTTATACATGCATGTTTTCATGGACTGTCCACATGCCCTCACAGTTCAAAGCTTTTAGAAAATCAGTAGACATTTTTGTCAAACTCCCTTGCTATCTGCAGTATCCATTAGATATTAGCAACAGGATCCTGGGTGCCCATGATTCTTTTGCAATTATGATAGCTTTGTGCACTTTCTGGCACTTTTCATTCTAAAATACTATTAAATAAGCAAACTGGAAAGCATGGCTGCAAAAATCCCAAATAGCAAGGGGGAAGTTTTTCCAAAGATGCAGGTTACAGTTTTAATTACCGGATCATCATTTACTAATCCTCATAAACTATCAAGCACATTTACAAAAATGGGATATTTGGCAGAGAAACTATTTCAGGGTTCAGTGTCTACATTTTCATAAAACTCTGGAGCAGGGGTTCTCAACCTTGGCAACTTTAAGACTTGTGGACTTCAACTCCCAGAATTCCTCAGCCAGCAAAGCTGGCTGAGGAATTCTGGGAGTTGAAGTCCACAAGTCTTAAAGTTGCCAGTTGTAAACTATGATAAAATCAATCTGTAAAAGGCAGCAGGTGTCCCTCTTGAGCTTCATGGCTGAGCCGGGATTTAAACCCGGATGCATCATAAAGATAGAGCTATTCTGCCAGTTGGGAGCTGGCATCAACATGAATCCATAACTTCTAAATCCTTTTGATTTAGCTATTTCGCTAATAAAAAAATCCCTAACCACAGATTTCAAAGCTGGTCAAATTAGAAAAGTAAGAGCAGCGAGGCAAATTCGCGAATAAGTCTCGCCGTCGCTCTGCGGGGAGCAAAGGCGGAGGCGGGCGATGGGCAAAGCCTGCGCACTCGGAAGTCGGCCTCGGCGAGCCCTGATGCGGAACGCTTGCCGGAAGGCCCCGGCAATGCTGCGGAGAGAACCGGTTGCACGCCTCAAAAAGGCAAGGGCGAACTCTGCGGGCGGTGGAGGGGTCTGAGTAAGACCCGAAGTCGGACATGCAAGACGACGGAGGGGGAGGAGGACCGGACGACGGAGGGTCCGCGCGCGGCGATGTGGAAGGTACCCGCTCTCTTTCCCCCCTTCCTCGTTGCCTTGGTCTTGGAGCCCCCGAGAGGGTGTAGAGCTATCCCGGAGCGGCTTTGGTTAGCTAAATGGTGCGATCTCTTGCGGAAGTTGCTCTTATGACTTGATCGCTGGATCAGGATCATTTATTTGCTCATTTATATTGGACTATTAAAACCAAATACCCTAAGTTGTAGAACACCTTATTATATACACTATAAATAATGCAATCAGAGATTGCAGAGATTGAAAAGAAACGCAAGATGCTTTTAGGGTTGCCAGGTGTCCACTATTTGAGTGGACAGTCCAATTTTTTCACATTATGTTCACTATTTTTTTTCACAAAATAGTGGACATTTTTTTTATTCAAAAGCTTTATGATGAAATGGTACGTAATCTAAAGCTGTACAGTCTACTTTTTTTACTACTTAACCCCCCCCCCCCGCTTGTCCGCTATTTTTTGGAAGCAGACCTGGCAACCCTAGATGCTTTCGTCCCTTGAAAGCCTCTTCCTAAACTGACTTCCATCTCAACATTAATAAGGAAGGGATTAGGGACAACTGGGGACCACGGTGAACTCATCTTGACTGTGCCCGTATCCTACTACTGAGCAAGGGAAGCTGGCGCCCTTTCTCCTCCCCCTCTCTCAGTGTGGGCAAAATTATCACCACCTATTGCCCAACCCCAGAGGAAGAATACTATGACTCCTCCTTCCCTCCCTCCCAATTTACATTACTCAGATTGAAACAGATTGGACTCTAGCTATCTTTGTGTTTTCAGGGCTAAAGCAGAATTTCAACTATCATTCATTGTCCCTGAAATTAACTTTGAACTGCAGATCTCATGGATCCTATACCGAGAAGATTCATAGAGGATGTGAAGGATCTGTTCGCACACTGTTTCTCAAACTCAGCAATTTTAAGATGGAGAGACTTCAACTTCCAGCATTCTGGCTAGGGAATTCTGGTAGCTAAGTCCACCCATCTTAAAGTGCTGAATTTGAGATGCTACAGCAAGGGTCCTCAAACCTCCCCCCCATCCGTGGACTGGCACTAGTTCACAGGATGCCAGCAAGCGGGCTGCACAAACAAGCAAAGCTCCATCCTCAGGATACAGGCAGTATTCAAAACCATACCCCCTCTGGTCCACGGAAAAACCTTTCTCCATTGCACCAGTCTGTGGTGCCCAAAAGGTTGGGGGACCTCTGTGTTAGAGCATCTCTTACAGATAACAATTGAACCTCTGTTTGAAGACCTCTAATGAAAGAAAATTCATCGTGTCATGTGACTGCCTGTTCCACTGGCTGACAGCTGATACAATCTAGAAATCATTTTAATCCATTGATTTTGATCCTGCCCTCTGAGGGAGTAGCTACTAAATTAATAGAGAATAGAACAGAAATGAAATAACTAGGTCCCTTATATGAAATTATTACTGCCAATGTTTTCCACATAGGATTTTGGAGTCAAAATATATTAGATTATTTTCTGAATACCAAGCAAATTAAATCAAGAGATGGAGCTGAAATCATTTGGTATCACAGAGCAAACAGTAAGCAACACATGAAAGAGGCAATACAGGGTAAGTATTGGAAAATACTTAATACAATATAGTAGTATTTTATTTCAGTAATTCTAAAAAGCAAAGCAGAGTTAAATCACAACATTGAATTTAGTTTGATGGAAGTGGCAGAGGGTTTTTTAGGGGGAATAAGCTTTTTTTTAAAGTAATCTGTTATAAAGATAGTGAATTTACTGGCAGCATTATCAGGAAAAAAATATTTATGCTTAGAGACAAAATCTGAAAAATATAATTGTACAATGTGCAGTGCATTTATTCCATTTTGCTTAATGTGTTCATTCACATGTGTTATATAGTTATATACCCCACTATAAACCTTTTTCCCGACAAAAAAGTCAGATTACAATCACATTCACATAATAGTTTTAGCCAAGGTCTTAAGAAACATGGTTTACGTGATCTAATTTTCTCTAATTACACAATCCATTGAGTCATAAATTAATCCCAATTTGGAACTGGATAACATATTAGTTTCACCAACTTCTTGATTAGTATGTTCTGCAAACCCACACTCTATTACATATTTCATATTTCAAATTGAGGAGCAGACTTAATCCAAAATTGTTCCAAAGCAATTGTGCATCAGATGAACTCCCTTATCACAGCAATCTTTCAAGGAAGAAAAAGGGAATTGCAGACTGGCTGAAAAAGCAAGGCATTCCTTTGTGAAATCACTGCCAAAGAGTACAAATAAGCCCAAAATAAGAGACAGCAGAGTCTTAAACTGAATGGGGGAGGGAGGAAGAGGTTCAGGATAAGCAAATAAAGAATTGGACTTCATCGGATTTCACTGTGTTGGTTTGGGACTTGGGCCTGACATAAGCAGCTAAACTGCTTATCCTAAAAACAGAAATGAGAAATTAAATGATTTGATACCCAAAGCAGAGAAAACAGTGTTTTTTTCCCAATTAACTGCCCTCTGAACAATTTCCATTTTGCATTTTAAAGCAATAGAAGGTGCTTAAAGTTCATATTTTAAGTTGTTCTATTGCCTTCCCAACAGACAACATAAGTAATGTGAATACATATTAACGGGAGGGAGAAATTATTCTTACATTCTTTAGTTAATATCATTCTCCCTGGTGTAAAAGGGAAAATAAATTTGAAAGATGCAGATTTTCTGATGATTCTTTAGTGATTTATCTCCATCACTCCTTAATAGGTTGTAAGTTCCACATAGCTCCTTTTATTAGTTCTCATGGGATATATAAGTGGAAAAAAATAAACGCTTTGCTACAAATGGCTTTTTAGATAAAACTATTACTATTTTTTTCTTTTTCTGCCCTTGTTTTGGAAATTAATAGGTGCTGCTCACATGATAGAAGCAGATGTCCTGCTTTATGGTAATCACCCAGTCATGGCTCATCCACCTGAAACAAATAGTGATAACACACTCAAAGAATGGTTAAATGAAATTAAAAGCACCAATAAAGGGATGAAGCTTGATTTTAAAAGGTAATTTAGAAAGTATACACACACACATATATATACATTTCAGACTTTAAATAATTAACCACTATATTATTGAATAAGCAATTATTGGTCAAACAATTACCAACACATACATTATGAAGTGTAATGACATCTATGTATGTATGCCAAGAATTGCATTTTTAGTATTACCCTGCAGGACCTATCATTAAAGTGCTGAAAGAAACCCTAGTAATCAAAAGCTAAAATAAGGTAGCTGACTAATGCCAAAATTTTGACTGGGAAGAATTAGCCTCATGGCAAGTATTTAATATATTTTTACAATACAACATCAGCAAATAATTCATTTAATGGTTGTGTGCACGTATTTTCAATATTCATGTAATAGTTACTTCACTTGATCCAATTCTTGTCTCTGTCTTTCCATTCACAAGTTGTAAATGTGGATTATTTTTATTATAACGTTCTTTTGTGTAAGCTGTATTCGCAAACTTGTGGCCATGGCAGCGCTGCCATGGGCATCCCTAGTGACGTGATTATGATTTTAAATGCTCCCTGCCAGCTTCCCACAAGCAAAGTCAGTGGGGAAGCTAGCAGGAAGTGAGATGTTGCTCCTGCTGCCACTGCTTTTTTGCTCACCTGTGGTCATTCTGTTTATCTCTTTAGGTAAGTAAATATCGCAACTGTCAGTATTTGTCTATTATTGTATTTTGAAATAATTCAAAATAAGTCACCAGTAATTGGAATAAATGACACTACAAATAAAAGATGCTTCTATACATGTAATCATGTTTAACTTAATATGTATATGAAGTTTCACTATGCTTCATGGATTTGAAAATCCTTTGAATGTGTGTGACTTGGGTGTATAATTTGCCACCTCAAGGACAACAGAGCTCCGTGCGACAAACTAAGGACCTCACTGCACAAGTTTTTATTTTATACTTGTTATCTTTACTTGCTATTTCATTATTTTGTTAATTTTGAAAACTTAATAAAGAAAATGAAATAAAGTAATAGCAAAATTCCTGTTATTTCAAACAATCTTTTTTTTCCTGATCAGTAGAGGGTGCTACAACCCTGAAACTCTTTTCTCTTTTTTTTTTTAAAAAAAAACACCTACTGTGACCTTTTCTGTTTTTTTTTAAATGAAGAATTAGTGAAGATAGAAGCCAAAAACCAAGAAAAACATCTTAGAATTTAAATCCTACAGTAAGCATGCATGCATAAAAAGAAATCCCTGTTCCCTCCTTGATAGCATCAAACTTAACATTCTGGTATTGTGTGTCTTGCTATCTTTGTATAGTGTCCAAGCTCATTAGATATTTTTTTGCTTTTCAATAAAAAAACATACCTAGCTGTGCCATTTTGTTAAATTTCTGGTGTAACCAAGTTCCTGTATATAGATGTTGAAATTTTGGAATCAAGAATTATTGTCACATATGAAAGTTTATAATTTTGGGAACTTTGTGGGCATTAAAAGGAGATAAATTACAAATTACAAAAAAGGGGATAATTGTCCTGATTTTTTCTGAGGAGTAGAATGGTTTTTTTTTAACCATTTGCATGCTTAAACCGCCAAATTTTACTATTAACCCTTTCCCAAATTTTAAAACTTAAAAAAAAATCCAAACATTTCTTCCTGCCACATTTGCATTTCCAATATTTTGATAATCGGTGAAAAATATACTGCATCTTTTCACCAAATACTTTAAAATGTATTATCTTGTTTATAGCCTAGAAGCTGTGAATCCCTCAATGAAGCTTCTTGGAGATCTGCAACTTAGGCAACCTATTTGGATAAATGCAGACATACTTCTAGGACCAAAAGGAAATCACCCTGTCGTAGATGCAAAGGGATTCCTGGACACAGTGATTTCATCTTTTCCAGATGTAACTTTATCTTTGGGATGGACTACTGGGAGAATTAATTCAAAATGCAATACAGGTAATGCAAATCAGTGCTAATGCTTTACATTTAAATACGGTGCAATTCACCTTGTTCTGCAATCAGGGCAAGACATCTTTAGATAGCTACTTCAGGTGACCTTTTTACACTGGGGTCACTGCACACAGAGGACTAAAGTTCAACACATGGAGAATAACCAAGATGGCAAAACTGTTATTACAATCATGATTCCCCCTCTCCTTTACTCATGTAATTTTCAAGAAGTGCATATAAATCTGACATGGCTAATATTTATATCAAAACGATTCTTTGATCCCATATCTTTCACATTAATTTCAAATACCACAGCAAGGCATTACAACTAAAGCTTTCCCTTACAGTATATTTTAAAATATATTATACCCAGCAGCATCTTAGGGAGGCAAGGGGATTGAAAATGATATAAGCAGGGTCATATTGACATTACACAAGCTGTCATGTCACCTGCACATACAAAAGAGACAGAATTTGTGGAGTGGCAGTGATGCACATTCATAGTTTTGACAAAAGCAATGGATCCTCTGGATATGTTCAGTTATATTACATTACTACACATTATCTTTTTTAAATGCAGAGAACAGGATTTGCAAGAATCAAAGTTTCCCTTTCCCATCAGTGCTCGTTATCTCTTCCTATTCCTCCTCATTCCAGAAAAAAGGATTTCTGAGTAATTAATAATTAGAAGTGAACAGCTTAGCTATCAGAAATTCACCTTCCATATCTGAGTACTATAGCATTTGTTCCTTCTTTAGGTTACAGTTTAGCCATGGTACAAGAAATGGCAGCAATATGTAGAGATCGTACTCAGCCAATCACATTTGCTGTAAGAGCTGATTTGGTTTGTCGGTCAATATCTGAACTTCTGTGGTTACTACAGCAATCAGACAGGTATGATTTGCACTAACTGAATATTGTAATATATAAAAGATTTCAGAAATGATTGGAAATTGACAAAATACATATTTCCAATTAATGTACACAAAGCAGATGTAAGATAGCAATAGCACTTAGACTTATATACCACTTCATAGTGTTTTATAGCCCTCTCTAAGTGATTTACAGAGTCAGCCTATTGCCCCCAACAATCTGGGTCCTTGTTTTACCAATCTTGGAAGGATGGAAGGCTGAGTCAACCTTGAGCCATTCAGAATTGAACTCCTGGAGTGAGCAGTGAATTAGCCTGCACTACTGCATTCTAATCACTGCGCCACCACCAGATGATCCATTGGTCAACGTTTGCTTCAACAAAGCTAGTGCAGAAGTGTTCAATTTTCATTTACTGTTCTTGCTGTACCTTATATCAGGATGGGCAACCAGCCATCGTCAAATTTCCTTTTATGATTTTCAGAGTCTGACTATAGATGCTGAATATTAATAGCAAGGTACCATCATTTTTGCAAGGGGAAATGCAACCATCAACTATGCACTAAAATAGACTTATCACTAGAAAACACAAAAACAAAGAAACCTCAGCTTCTCTACCCAAATGATACATCCACATCTTCCTTGGCCTTAAGCCAACCCCACCCCAAAACACTGACCTTTGATTTATGAAGGTGGAAATTATTGTCTGAAGCCAACCATTATATTAATAAAGCTGCTCACCTTTTTTCAGTAGATTCATGAATTTTGATATGACTGTCATGAAATATGTGAATTCAGTAAAACACTCTTTCAAATGAAAGAAAGCTTTCATTTGATAGAACCATCATTATGTGAAAATAACACGATTGAAGTTTTGGCATTTACTTTTATTGTAATACCCACTTTAGATATCTGTGAAATAATTTAACTTTGGTGATTCTTCTTCCAGGTACACATTAACCATTTGGACTGGAAAGGATGATGAATATTCCGTAGATGATTTACTCTTCATCAGACGCAGCTTTGATAAATATAGAGTTTTTTATGATATCTTGGAGCCACAAAATTCTGAATTCAGAAAAGCCATAGGAATATTAAAAGGACAAATAAAACAGCCCTGTCAAAATGTATTTAGGCATTAGACTGAATGAAAAAATGCATTACATTGAATTGTAAATTCCTATCACTGATGGAACACAATTGTACTTACTGAAGTGGATGCTTTCATCAAGTTCCCTTCCACAGCTTCATCTTCTGCCTTCACAAAAGTTGCTCTTATAAATGGTATGGAATTTTGGAGGGGAGGGAAATAAATTGAGGGATGCTATGGGAGAAATTATTTCCCCTTGCATGAATAAAGGCGAAACCAAGATCAAAGTTGCATTTTAAAAAATCAAACCTTTTAAAATCTTCTTTGATTTTCAAAGTTTATTTATCCCCATTACAGAATGAGATTCTTAAATTCTTAAATTGAGAAGAATTTTCAAAAACTTCACAGAAACCTATTATTATTATTACTATTATTATTACTATTATTATTATTATTATTATTCATATAAATCATCTTACATTGAAGTTAGTTTGGTACCTATTTCTAAGCCTTAGTGAATCCAGTGATGAGGGAGCAGGAACTGGAAAAGCCTTGCCCATAGGCTCTGCACATTCCTTCATTAATTTGTCTGTGAAAGTGAGTTTGACAGGTTAATGGGCATCATTTAGGAGATGTGTGTGTGACACATGGGCTACTATTATGAAGGCTGTACTCCTTTGTATGGAAACAAACGTTGCCAAATCATCCTGGAGGATATGTGATTACCCTGGTTAACAGCTGCTTTCCTACCATGTCAAGGGACTCACTAAAGTATACAGGCATGATGTCAATGCTGCTAACATCGGATGTTCTTGCTTTGACAACAGATGGAAATGCAGCCATTTTACTCTTTTGCTTTTAGAGTTAGTTGATGCTGGGAGCGGGAATATGGATGAGAGTCCAGTTAGTCATAATAATAACTCAGCCGTGGGAATCCAAGGTTATTGCGCCCAGAGTTGATAAAGATTTGGAGAGCTGGGGAGAAAGCCCATGCTTCAAGCTAATTGGGTAATGTGATTTATGACTGTTAATTGGAGGAGGGAATTGTGCTCAGGAGAGGGGAATTCAGTTTTGGCTTTATGTAGTGCTGATACTTTGTTTCTTGAATAAAAGATTCTTTAATGTGTCTGTCGGAACCATGACACATTATTTGACTTGGGGCTTTTAACCTCAGGACTGATTGCTTTCCATCTCCTGCTTAGGTAGTTAGTGAAGTATCCTTCATGGATCCTCCACAGATACATTTAATAGGAACAGTTAAGTCTATTCCTGTGGTGCTGCAGTCTTTAATATGGAGCAAACTGATGCAAAAGGGCCTCCTTATTAGTTTAAGAATGGACTCCAAAATAATTCAATCTAGGCTGTTCAGTTTTATATCACTGTGGATTTTACAATGCAATTATTGCTATAAAAAACCCAAATCAAGGGGTTGAGAAGCATACATTTTTAAAATAAAGAGTTAATGCTTAAACTCCTTAGTGTATTCTTACTATGATATTTATAATGTGGGTATGGGGTGGGTTAGCATCAATGCTTTTGAAGCCTTTCCCCCCCTCCCAATAGTTCCCAAACTTTTTAAGCTGATTTGTCATTGGAATCTATTCCTTCTGTGGAATTTCCAAATGTTAGAAAAAACCAATTCTATAGCAGATTTTCATAGGAGCCTGGCAGATGGGGAAGTCTTAAATCAATTATTTTAGTTTGTATAGAGATTGTACAGTTTTGACATCTCTGCCAGTCTGTTATTCTATTCCAATTTAAGGTCTTTTGAAGACGATCATAGACACCTTTCTCCTCTGTTGTCCAGTTTTTCCGGAGAGCATACCTATGCAAAGTAGAACTACAGTAATGAGCAACTGGCTTTAAAACAAACAATAGAAGCAGAGCTTAATTTTTCAATGATGTCAAAAAAAATATCCCAGAAGACAGCATAAATCACCCCTGTATTTTTCCAAGGAAACAAAATAAGCATGTCAAATGTCAAGCTTGACTTGAAAGAGATTTCACTTTTATATCCCATTTTGACTTTTCTGTATTTAATTTCCTAGGAGAAAAGTGTTCACACAGAGATATAATCTACAATTGTAAATGATCTCTTCACAAATAACTCTAAGGTTGTACAAATATTATATATACATTGTCTATCCATTCCTATCTATCCAAGTCTTGGTTCAGTAAATTATTTCAGTGTCCTGGATTTCCATGTTATACTGAACCACTGGTATAATATGCTAGGATAAATTGTGGTTGGCTAGTATGTTTAACATATTCTGGAAGCACCTTTAAGGGTACACTGGTTTTTACCCAAGCAAACCCAAGTCTTTAACACAAATACATATTTCCCCCAAAGGGTATTGAAAATAAATGAAATTTTATTTCATGTACTTCTTACTTTTTTCATTTAAGTAGATGGAATGATATATGACTGAAACTGATTTTACAGTTGACCTTAATAATCTAAAGGAAAAAGTAAAGCTAGCAGTAAAACAGTTATCAATTATAATTAAAATTTAACAGAGTAAAATGAAACATTATAGCAAATTTTGGTAGCGAAGGCACACTCATATCTTTTATTAGTTATCAATTTATAACTAATACTTTAGTGGAACTATAATAAATGGAGATTTTTGATTTGGTTCCATTTTAAAATAGTAGTTTGAAAGTGCTGTATCGCTCAATACAGAAAGACAATCTTTTTTAGTATTTGCAGAGAGTAAATACAGTAGCTGCCCTTTCAAATATAATTTATCTTAATGGATATTAGCCTTCTTTCATTTTCTCCATTATCCATTTTTTTTAATCAGAGGCTTTTACTAAAGTTTGACTACATTTATTTCAATATTTTCCATAAATCCTTTTCATGTTATCTTGTAACTCCCCAACAGAGTTGTATTGAGGTTGGAAACAAAAATATTTAATCATTTCAGAACCTACGTTATCTGTTTCGCATTACCATTGGTTGTGGGTGTGTCAGAGGATACATAATGGAAACTGTAATAATTCTACAATGATTTGATACTGCATAATCTTGTTAGACAACTCTGAAAAAGCTGTTCCAGTGATTTACCAACATATTACATATAATTTTTTTTCATATTGTTAAGACAGATTGATTGACCCCTTGTACATAACTTTATCATCTAGAGCAGGTTATATATAATGGAGTTGGACCTGAAAGAGCTGAGGTTATACATAATACTAAACCATAATGTAATAATGCAGCTCAAGGTGCATGTATCAGGTCAACATGCCAATTTATTAGCAAAAGTAATTTCTTACTAGGCTGTATATTTTAGTTTTTTCCAATTACAATGATTAAGACAATTTCCCAATTATTGGATGCATACTGAAATTACTCCACAGCATACAGTATTGAACGGTGGACAGTTCTGGAAGAATTATTAAAGCAATCAAGTCTTTTGGTATTTTAAGAATTAACTATTTTTGGTATGAATTTCTTCATCTGGCTCTGTCATTCCTTAGTTTGCCCCCGATTAGTACAGCTAATGATATTTTTCTGAAAGGTAATGGCAGTTGTATAAGGACAATACAATGGGGAGATACCATAATAGTAATAGTAATGAGATACCATAGTAATTGTAATGTAATATAAATTGTAATTACAATAGTAATGGTAATTACTACAATAGTAATAGCAATGAGATACCATAATAAAATCCCTTTTCTGATTAGAAAAGCCATCTCCATAACCACAAAGACCAAATGAAGATCTTGCTACTCAGAAGAATCTGTAAAAATTGCATAAAATTGCAGTCTTTTTTATACTATTTTAAGATTGAATGTACCAAAAACTTGAAACATAGAACAAAACACCATCAACAATTCCAAGGTTTAAATCTAGGTATATACTTTTATTGTTGTTAACTCCTGATCTTACTTTAGAAATTGAGAAACTAAAAGCTTCAAAACAATTTTAAAGCACCTGTTAGTGCCAAGCACATAAGTCTGACATTTCTTCACAGGAACTGTTCCAGCACAAAGTTTAATTCTGACATTTACAGTGTTAATATTTCCTTTTTATTCCCATAGAACAAGAATAAATAACAAAGTTATTTTTCATAACAGATGCCTGAAGGGCTTAAAACATGTAGCAGAAACATAAAAAGAGCACCTGCCACGTTCAGCAAGGCCTAACTGTACGTGAAAGCTATTATTCCCATGCAAAGACACTGCAGATCCAAATATCCAATCTAGCAATAGCAACAATAGCACTTAGACTTGTATACCACCCCATGGTGCTTTACAGTACTCTTTGGGTGGTTTTACAATGTCAGCATATTGCCCCCAACAATCTGGGTCTTCATTTTACCTTGGAAGGATGAAAGGCTGGGTCAACCTTGAGCCTTGTCAGGATTGAACTGCAAGCTGTGGGCAATTTACCCGCAATACTGCATTCTAACCACTGCATCACCAGGGTTCCTGGTGGACTTCAACTTCCATAATTTTCAGACTGGCTTATGGCTAGATAATTACAGAAATTGAAGCCTAATCCATCTGAAAAAAATCATACTATATAAATGTTCCCAATGGTTAATGGCTAAATTGATCCTAGTGAAGGGTCTGGATTAGTCTTAATGCATTTTTATCAAGATCTTTGTTAGAGAAGGGGCTAACAAACACAATTTTAGATAAGTGGTTTTGTTTTTTTAGTATCTTTAAATTTGTAAGTGACACATGTGGAGCCTAACAAAATACTATCTGCACACAGACATCTCCTTTTATTTCATTCCCTAATATTTTACTACTGCATGAATATATTATACAGGTAATCCTCAATTAACAATGGAGCCTGCCCATCAAGGCCATAACTTGTGAGACATAAAGTGGGTCACCATGACTAGACCCATTTTATACCCTTTCTGTGGCAATTGTTAAGGCAATCCGATTGTTCATTATGGGAAAATACTGGTTTTCAGCAAAAACATCATAAATTGCAATCATGTGACCAAAGGACACCGCAAATGGCCATAAATGTGGGTCGGCTGCAGAGTGCCCAAAATGCAGTCACATGAGCAGTCTAACATATCTGGGAAGCCCCACTGAAGAAGGATGCAGTAGACTGTAAAAACACTGGCTTAACATTTGTTAATGTTAAAAGTGTTCAATGAACAAAGTTAGTTTAAAATCCTTATACTAAGCAAGAATATCCAATCTTTCATGTTTATAATGGAATGTATGAGGGCAGCAGTATTTTGTAGCTTACTGCAACTGAATTCAAATAAGCTGCTAAATCACAAGATACTGTTCATAAGCTGGGTTCACACAACATGCTAAGCCAAAGCTAAATAAACATTAAGGTTTACATAATGTGTGATCCATTTATATATAGAATCCCTGAAGGGTGTGACTGGCTGATGAGGGCAAATGAGCCTGAAATAGCTATACTAGTCTCCCACTAACTCTTTGTCAGCCACAAAATTTTGAATTTATAGTGTTCACAGTATGTGAGGTCTGCCTGCAAAACATGCTCCTAGATTGCAGTGAAACACAGAACAGACTGATTTATATTTGGTAGACCGGGTGTCTCACCCAACAGATAAGATATATACCCTCCCTGGTTTCTGCTGACAGGAGTAAGGGGGAACCTGTGGCTCAAAAGGGTAATACAGCTGCCTAACATGCAAGCTGCCCAGGTTCGAATCCCTGAAGGGTGTGACTAGTTGATAAGGGCAAATGAGCCTGAAATAGCTATACTAGTCTCCCACTAACTCTTTGTCAGCCACAAAATTTTGAATATATAGACGTATATATCTCCAATCAAATAAGACTTGGTTCTTTTTCGCAGCTTCATTCAATATCAATTTAGAAAAAATGAATGGCTGATGTAATTGTTAACTGAAATGCCTGAGCAGCTAATTTTCATACAAGAAAAAAACTGAGGGAAGTAGACACACGTTATTATTGTCTATCATTTGCTAAAAGTTCACCAGCTGCTTGATCTGCTCTGTTTGTAATGACTGTCTTCTTGTCAACAGAGTTGTGTTCTTGAAGTCTTTGGGATAAGTAGGGGCTGTTGGAATTAGGGGCTTTTGTCCACAGGAAGATATGTTATTCATCTTGTAGAGATCAGAGACTGGGGTATGAAGGTTCACATTTAAAGGGGGGAGAAAGTTAGGTCTAGCCAGGGCAGTGTGATCTGAACCCCGTCTCTCTAGAATAGCATGACTTCTCCTGCTTAAGAAACTGGGAGGCATGTTTTCAATCAGTTCTTTAGAACTTGAAGATAGTGATGGAGATGGTGAAAGCAGCTTTTTCTTCCCTAGAAGTAACTTGCTGTCTTCTGTAACAGGGCCTAAGTTAGTTAACTGTGAATCAGAACTATAGTGGTTTGCACCCAGGTTTCTCCTTTGAACAATGCTTTTCAGGGTGGAAATGAAGTTCATATGGGTCAAATCCAAATTTTGGTCTGAAGGAATTTCATTCCGACCAGTCTCACCAAAAAGTGAATTAGAGTTTATTTCATCATATGACATCTTTCTTGAGGCAGTTTGTTCAAAGCTTTTCAAGAAATTAAGGGTATCCTTAATATCAATGCTGTGGTGCCTAGTGATATATCTCTTAGACAGGGCTAAATTATTGATTTTAAAACATAACTCTTCTTCTGGAGTTATATCATGAAGCTCTTCTTGTAAACTAGATATTTGATTCTGATTCAAGAGTGAAGAGGAAGTTTTCATCCAAGGCTCAGAGTAAATTTTGCCGTTTGGCATTTGAGGGCCTGTATGTGTTTTTCTAGGAGGAGAATGCTGTTCAGATGCAGCTTCTTTTCTTCCAGGATGACTCAGTTCTTTGAAATTAAACAGAGACTTGTTTGTGTCATTTGAATCTGTAGGAGGGGACAAAGTTGTTTTAACTTCTACTTCAGATGGAGAAGTACAAGAACTTGAAAACTGGCATTCATCAACATCAGGAGGAGGCACATTTAAGAACTGCCTAGTTCTTTGCTTTCCAGATGGAGATCTGTCTTTGGTAATGATTATAACTTCTTTTCCCTTTGCTTTACAAGCATCTAGTATAATTTTTAGCGTTTCCTTATCCTCTGAATTCACTGAATACAGAAGAACTGTGTTTCCTGAATGGTCTTGTAAACTTAAATCAGCTCCATTTTTAATGAGCAAAGAAACCACTTCAGGTCCAGCTTTCTGCAAGCAGGCATGCATCAAAGCTGTCTTTCCAGTTTTGTCTTGTATATTTGGATCTGCATTATTTTCCAAAAGATATTTCACCATTTTGAACTTGCTAGCACTCTGATGGTCTACATGTTTTGTTTTACAAGCAACCATTAAAGGTGTTTCACCATGATCATTGCTTTCATTAATGTAGGCCCCACCTTCTAACAATAATCTTGTAAGGCGAAGTCTTCTGTGATAAACAGCTTTAATCAAAGAGTTGCCATCTGATGAAAATTCTGTGACTTTTTCCATTCTTTTTTTCAAGTGATGGTTAGAGCAGTTGAATGTGACCTAATTTTAAGAAAAGTTAAACAGGAAAAAGAACAGAATATTAATATAACACCTAAACATTTAAATGTTTATTTGACAAGGGAAAATAAAAAATAGGACTCTTCTGTAAAATAGTTGAACCTATTTTTAATAACAAATAATTATATGTATCCTATATAACTAGCTTTTAGGTAAATAGCAGTGCTGTAGGCAATTTGAACATGAGGATCCTATGAGCAGAATTCAAGATTTATCATTTAAGCCTAAAATAAAACCAGCACCCCAGAGGAAAAGTAAATTAGCATATCTCCATTCCCCTTAAACCCGTGATCTTATGGAGGATGGAATAAGGGCATAGGCAAGTGATATTCTAATACATGCAAAATTACAGGGACTGTTTGTCTTTCCCCAGCACTTATTTTTCAATAATCCCACTACATGTTCCAGGGATGTCTGCAGGGGCATTAAAAAGGTCAAGATGGTAATTATAACCATGCAATCAAAACTCTGCTCCTCTTTTACATGAGTTGCAATTTCACAGCTGGAATGTTGACTTTTCTAAGCCATCTTTCCTGCAGATAGCCTGGCATTTTCTGAACACTGTAACTGTGCCTACCAACCCTAAAAGTTTGGAAACCCTGGCTCTAATCCCAGACTGCTTTCTAACTTTGCATGTATATCCTCACAAACATGTAGACAGAAAATGGTAGAAGTGAAAACAGAATAGAGATATCACTTTCTAAAAGCAGCAACAGAAGAATGCCTAATATTTTTTTATACTAAAAGACTTAATTCTTCCAAAATTAGCATCCCCTAGAAGTTACAAAAACAAGTACAAAATGTAAAAAATATAGAATCTGAAATATTAGACAGTTCCCACTTCCACACAATATGCATTTTTAATATTTGGAATACATAA
The DNA here is from genome assembly GCF_001527695.2 of Protobothrops mucrosquamatus. NCBI lineage: Eukaryota > Metazoa > Chordata > Lepidosauria > Squamata > Viperidae > Protobothrops > Protobothrops mucrosquamatus. Next base: position 698,799 of record NW_015387031.1, read on the forward strand.
ATGTATTTAGCTTTTGTTTTTGTCTTATAATATTGAATAATATTGAAAAATAGTTCTCTTAATTCTAGACCAGAATTAACTAAGGCTCACAAAACAGGAACAGATGACACTGACCAGTCTACAACACTGATATGGTGTACAGAGTTTAGAAATTGGTAGGAATTGCATAGCAAAGTTATACTTTACAAAAATATTGATTTTCATTAATCAGAATACAATACATATGGTAATTTCAGAATAATGATGATGATGATGATGATGATGATGATGATGATGATGATGATGATGATGATGATGATGATGATGTTGGAAAGGAACTTGGAGGTCATCTAATTAATTAAATACTGGTATTCATTTTTGTATACTATTCAGCATTCTTGTCAAATAGTATTCCCTGCATTTCAAATTTGGAAATAATTCCAGATACAGAGAAAACCAGTTATCAATGCCAGATATTTTTTCCTAAGTTTGGAGCAGGATGTGCACAGAGTGGAAAATGTATTTTATTTGAATCCTGGAATAAATAATTTTCCAGAAATTTGGTAAGCCATAGGTCAGTCAAAGCAAAACCTGGAATGTTTGATTTTATTTTAGGTTTTGGCAGAAAAAAATCTGGAGAGATTCTGGAGTAATATTATTGGGTTAACAGAGAAAGGCTGGTGTGTAACTCTCGCCTTCTTCCCATAGGAACTCCCAGTGCAGCAGATCCCATCAACCTGCCCACCACCCCATCTTCCATCTATGACATGGGTGTCAAACTCGATCGAGTCGCGTGACATATCACGACTTATTGCGATGTTTTTTACGTTTGTAGAACTGGCGTGGACGTGGCCTGCATGTCAGGCATCTGGTGCGCGAGCCGCCAGTTTGACAGCTCTGGTCTATGACATGCTGTTCTTCAACTGCCAACATCTTTGGATATTTCTTTTTCTTCGCCTCTCTCAAACCCCTTCTATTTAAAACAATTGCATTTCTATCCATACCTGAACAAAGCTACTCTATCATATTCCAAGTGTGAATCAATATATCTGAAACACTCATTTTGCTTTGGATACAGACTATCTGAAAGTAGCTCTTCTACATATAGAATAGTTTGTGCATAAAATGTTTTCCCTATTCTCTATTGTTACTGAAACAATAATGTTCTTGTAGCCAAGGTAATCTGAACATTTATCTGAATGATTTGCAGAGACGTTTTTGTTCGTGGTGCGATAAAGATATTTTTTCCATTGTAGTCAAACAAGCTATGCTATCAATTACAGCCACTGTATGGTGCAGTTCTACATAAATATGATACATTGGTGAAGTAAGCATGTCACTTATGTCTCCAATTAAATGAACTATATAGTCCATTAAAGAATGAGTGTTTTGAAGAAGCAACAGAAATATTAAATAATTTTTCCATTTACTTTTCAGCAGCCCCATAAGTGTTATCTTTACAATGTACTAACTGCCTCAATGTTTTTCTATATTTTTTATTGTGTGTGAAGGACTGTGTTGCTGAAATTGTTGTCATAGTTTTAAGTCATATAATATTTAATAGAGGAGCATGTTATTGTCAATAAATTGATGAACCCCAACTGTACAACTCATTCTGACTCAGAATTATATCTGGGAACATCTTCTCTAGATAAAATTTACCCATCCCATATGTCTGAGTTGGGAAGCACTGAGTGAACTCTCACACCTTCTAAAGCAATGCAATAGGGTCCAAGAAATTCACTTTCTCTGTGACTACCCCAGAATTGTGGAAAGGTCTGCCCCACATATGAGGATGACAATTGTTAAATGAGTTTTGATCCATTTTATGACCTTTTCTGCCATAGTTGTTAAGTAAATCACTGCAGTTGTTAAGTTAGTAACATGGCTATTAAGTGAATCTGGCTTCTCCATTACTTTCTTTGCTGGAATGTTGCAAAAATGATTACCATCATAGCCACCATAAATACATGCCAGTTGCCAAGTGTCCAAATTTTGATCACTTGACCATGGGGATGCTGCAATGGGAGTGCCCATGGAATTTCAATCCTAAGTGAAACACTTCATGCAGCAGTTATCCTGTGTACAAGGAGAATGGGAGCCAAATCACCTCTATGGGAAGAAGACTGCATAGCCTGGCACTTATATAGAAGTTCCTCTCCTATATATTGTACTGGCTTTCTTCAATGAGGGCATTTTCCAAAGCCACTTTCATAATGATCAAAATAAATAGGCAGATATATAAGTTGATTTTGAAGAAATTTATGAAGAAGATAATTGCTTCAGAAAAGGGAAGTGATTGGCAGGATCACTAATGGGATATGCTGGAAAATATAAATATAATCACCTATAAGCATAGTTGTCTGGCAAAAAATGATTGTGAATTCAAAGCAAGAGTTAAATTTAATTGCAATCAAAATTCAACAATACACAATATAAAGGTAGAAATCTTTACTGTAGTCAATTGCACAATTTCATCACTAAGCAACAACTCCATTCCAATGCACCTCTAGGACTTTTGCATTTTGTAGAAAATGGAACTGCAAATTACATTAAATTAATTCTAGAATGACAGACAGATCATCCACAACAACAACAGATCTTCACAAACTAACCAAGAAAAGAAATTTGCCATTTTTATTTCATGCATACAATGAGCCTGCTTAAGAAAACTTCAAGCAAAATAGATATTATAAACATCTTACGAGGTTAGAAAATAACACTCTAATAACAGTTAGAGAAAATTTATTTTATTGCCAGCCAATATTTCATTTGATTGCTTTGTTGTTAAACGAGTATATAACCTGGGCAACGCATTCAAATGCCTATCTCTACTCTAGACAAGCAGTGTTGCTGATTTTGTACAAAAAGATGGTTACTAGAGAGGCACTAAATTTGAAGTCATTTCAAAGCATGCACAATGTTCTTCTAACATCTGTGACATGCAGAAAATTAATTTTATCTCTTTTCAATGAAGTTTTTAAAGAATAAAAATGTAGAGAATATCTGCATATGATCTCTTAGAATTAGTGATGATTGAATAGCACATTCCTCTGCAGTATTCATTTTTTTTAAAAATATATCAGAGAATTGGAAGGATGCATTTAGGCTAATGAATCCAATTTTATTAGTGATGTAATCCTAATTAAAGCTCCCTCAACAGATGGCTGAACATGAACACATCCAGGGAAGAGGAGTTCCAACATTCCTTAGAAATTGATTCAACTGATAAATTTTCTAATATTCAGTCAGAACCTCATTCCTGTAACATAAGAACATTATTTTATGATCTTCACCCTGGAACAAAAGAGAACAGGTTTTCATTTTCTGTTTCACCCCTCTTCATCCACGTAAAAAGGTGCATTCTCTTAATTTCTCCTCATAAAAATAGATCCAAATCATTCTCACTACCCCTCTCCAGTATTACAGTTTGTCTGCATCTTTCCCAAAATCTTTGATAGTTTCTTGTTCTGACAAGATCAATAATTATGTGTCATCAAATTGGTGTGAACTCTTAATGACCATAGGATACAAATCATTAGTTCTAAGAAAAGTTGAAATAGGTCAATCCTTTAGGCAAAGGAATACAGTAATTTGTAAATACTGCAACCCAATGTACTTCATATACTATATACAACAATCCATACATTACTATACATTCATACAGTGGTGAATGGATGAATGTAAGATTTTCTAATTCTAGGTTTGAGAACATACTAAATATTTTAACATAAAATACTGTATGCAAACAACCAAAACAAAGAGATCACTAAGCTAGTTGAAAACAACACACTTCACTACTAGATGACTTATACCAGGCATGTCAAACTGCTGGCCCGTGGGCCAGATGCATCATACTGAAACTGTGCCCATCCCATTGCCGGCAATGGGGAAAAAGTCACGATATGTCGCGCAACATCACAAGATGTTGCGAGTTTGACATGCCTGACTTATACCACTGCTTCTGTATGGTACAATTAATAAGGAAACTTTCAGCCATTTAATACCTGCATAGTACAAAACCAATTTCAAATATAAGTGATACTAACTTGTGTAGATTAGTTCATCACATTGTTACATAATAATAATAATAATAATAATAATAATAATAATAATAATAATAATAATAATAATAATAATAATAATAATAATAATAATAATAATAATAATAGTAATAATAGAGTTGGAGGGGACCTTGGAGATCTTCTAGTCCAACCCCCTGCTCAGGAGGAAAACCCATACCATTTCAGACAAAGATTGTAAAACATGTCTTAGAGATTAGCACTATGCAAATATAGCCAACTAAGAATATTGTGGCACCTTAAATATGTTTATAGCATTGGAATCCATGAAAACCAATCTAGTTCCACATAAATTTGGGTTATCCTGTCACAGGAATATACAAACATTCCTAAGTGGACAGGTGGATGAGGAAAAATTGTAGGCCTGTACTTTAAGTCATAGGGACATCAGAGTAGTTCTGCTGGAACAGATCTATCTAGTCCAGTGGTTCTCAACCTTTTTAATGCCGCGACCCCAACTGGTCGTAAGTCGAGGACTAAACCGGTCGTAAGTCGAGGACTAAACCAGTCGTAAGTCAAGGACTACCCAAACGGTCGTAAGTTGAGGACTTTCCCTGCCCGGGAGCGCCACGCATGCGTGGTTCCGCCCCCTGCGCCGGCCGAGGTATAGCTGGTAAGCGGCAGAGACAGAGCACGCCGACCACCAGCTGGCCCAGCCCAAGGGAGGTAAGGCACCCGCCGGAAAAGGGGGAAAAATGGTGGACAAAAAAAATGGCAGACAGCCTTGCTTGGCAACCCCCATGAAATGGTCGATCGACCCCAAATGGGGTCCCAACCCACAGGTTGAGAACCTCTGATCTAGTCTCTCTATCGCTGTCTCTCAAGAGTAGTGAACTGGATGCATTGAGAAACTCACAAGCCTGTACTGAGGTAATAATTTCCTTCCACTGTAAATTCACAGCAATCAGTACATAAAGAATGTTTTCTGGTGACTGAAGAGACAGCAAATGGACATCAATAGTAGTAGTTATAGGAGCTGATCTTTCATGAACCTGTTTTAATTTTTGTAAATTGACTGCCAAAATCATCTAAACTGCAGTTGGTGAATTTCAGTTTAACTACTGTTTATTTTTTATTTATTCATTATTCATATACTCCCATTTACAGAAACAAAAACGAGATAGGATGTTTTGAGCAATTCCACTTTTATTTTGGTTCTAGTTTCTATTACAGACCCTATCAAATAGTATGTTATGCAAATCTTACTGAAATAAAATGCAACTGATCCTAATGATACACATTCACCATTAAGCTTCATATCTGTATTCAGAAATTAATTGGTCCTAAATCAATAGGCACTGAGAAGGTTCAGGGCTGTAAAAGCAGGTCTTTCGTAATAACTCCTAGGAAACAACCTCTATCAAACAGATACTTGGTCATCTTTAATATGAGTCATCACTATATCAATAGGCACAATATTGCAAATTTTTAAAGATTAGCTATTAATATTTGCTTGAATCCAGGCATGTAAGCCACTTAAAGTAACTTCAGTGATTGAAGCAAAAGAAAGATAAACATTTACTTCAACACATGCTATGCATGAAATCTTTGTAGAGCTGTTAAAGAGACCCTACCATGATTTTGAAGTTTTTCATTTTCTTAACTACTTATATAGTAATCTTAAAATAACCTTTGTAGAAAATTAGACCTTCTCTCGCCCCCAACTGCACTACAGAATTTAACTGGGATAGGCAGAGTATTATCACCAAAGTTACTCTAAAGTACAAATACAACACTTCGTATAAATTTCTCATACACTGCAGGGAATTATAAAGTGACAAAATTAAAAGCGAAGCAAATAATCCTTTTCAAAAACCCTGTTTTAACACAGGATCAAATGCTGCTTTCTCAAACCTGGACACCACAATTCCCATAAACCCCATCCAGTCTGACTCTGCTCACACAGGTCAAGGACCCACGTTGAGAAAAGCTGTGCATATAAAGCAGTCGGGTTCCTATTCTCCTTATTCCAGTATTATTCCGCTCACTTCGAAGCACCTGGCTCCCAGTTAGACCGGACTAAAGTCACTCACGACGGTATTTATCTCTGCAAAAGGTACCGCGCGCGGCTCCGTTTAGCGCCTTCTCGCCCACCTCGCCCACCACGCTTCCCAAAATCCCGCCAGCAAGCTTGGAGCGACCCTTTTAGGCACGAGCGGACGTCTTAGGGCGGCTCCAAAGTGCACAGCTGAGTGAACCGTCCGGGGCGCTCGGAGGGCGGCAACCCAGCCGTTACCGTACGAATCTATCGCAATTGCAGAAAAGCGAAGGAGCCGTTCCTAAATTGCTCTGTCCTCTCTCCCCCGACGGTAGGGTTCTCCTGCCGCCCTACTTGAAGTGCTTACCTGCTTGACGAAGCGGCCGTCTAGGCTAGGGGCTTGGAGTGGAAAGCTACCTTTTCTAGCCTCCAGGCTCTTGGTGCTTCTCCTCCGCGGAGGAGAAAAACGGACGGGAGGAAAGAAGGGATAGAAGTAACCCGGCTGCCTACGGCCCTCCCAATGGTCACACGGTCCGGAGCAAATTTTACCTCCTCGGTTCCACGCGGAATGACGGCTCTGAGTAGATGCAGCTCGACTCCGATGAGCGGACGGCTGTCGTTTGCGCGCAGAACAAGCCGACTCAGGGAAGGGGCGCTTGGCGCCAGAAGCCGCGAAAGCAACCACGGAGGGGACGCGGGCACGCGCAGTCTCCCCCAGGCCCGATTATTAAGGCGAAAAGGTCGCTCAGAGTTGAAAGGGAAGCAGATCTTTAATAGAGGCTGGATTCACACGTGAATCGTGTGAGCACATGATTTCTTTTAGTTATGGTTGTTGAAAAAGCCACATTTAGTTCATAAACTCCGATGGGTGAGAATCAAGCAACGTGCTCAGCCCGAACCCATACCATTTATGATTTAACTTGATTTTTTCAGCTGGTCTGGCTTATTGCTGTTGTTGCTACACAGCCAAACGAGCTCTATTCCTTTCATTTGCATTTGAAGCAGAAATTCCCAGAATTGCATCTTCCTAATCTGGGATAGTAAGATGCAGTTCTGGGAATTTTGCTTCAAATGTAAAACGAAAAAGAATAGAGCTCGTTTGGCTATTTAATGATAAGTAAGCATTAAACTGGCCACCGTACTTTAGTATTGAAGGGTTCTGGAACAAAGGGAAATTGTTTAGTTTAACTGTTGCTTTCTTGCTTTTTGTAATTAGCATTTGCACCAGAGAAATTTCATGCAAGTGTGGGAAACATGTACATAAATGGGATATACTGAAGGAGGGAATAAGGGAATGTACAGGAATGATTGATGTCTTTCTTATGATGTAACGGCTCTGTTGTGTGATTCTCATTGGCTAATAAAGTTTATAAAGCAATGCTACCAACTTTCTAAGGTGTGGCACTTCTGGACATAACTCTGCCAGCGTTCCAGATTGTTGGCCACCCAGCTGCTTAATTTGATCAAATAGTGCTGCTTGATCAAGAAGTCTCCGCTTGGGTTATCTGATTAGATTGATATGGTATCTCAGGTTCAAGTAAGGGACTGGGACCTTACAGTATGTTGCATGGATCCTAGTCCTCAGGATTAGTTTACAGTTCAGTATGTCATGTAAACCTTCAGAACTGGTTCCTTGGGCTAACCATTTTAAAGTTATCCATAAATAAGCCTACTGTATGAATCCAATAATATAGTTTATATATTGCATGGAAGAAGTCCTGTGTTTAATCCTTGATATCTTAAAACCATGTTTACCATGTTTTACACTAACCATGCTTTTCCCTAATGCTGGCTTATTAAAAATCTTGGTTAGAAACTATATTTTTTTGTAATATGTCAACCAAGTTAGATCAGTTATACTGCATTAGATGGATTATCCGAAAATGGGTTATAGAAAAACAATGTGGTTTGCTTACAAAGGCATTAATGAGTTGTATGAAGCCACCCAGTGGCATGTAAACCATCTTGTGTGTGAATCCAACCATTTAGGTTTATTAAGTAAAAGTTAGTTAAGACAGCCATAGTGCATTGTATAAATATAGTTTGTATAAGGCAGCTTTCCATATTCTATAATACACAGAGAAGTTTGAAAGAGATATTTGCAATTCTTTCTGGTGCAGCAAAGTATCTTGACAAGATTCTGGACTAAAACCAGATAAGCTTCTGCATGAATTTGATTTACAATGGAGTAAATTTTATAATATTGATTCTTGAGCAAATCATAAGAATACCACACTCTGAGTTGGCCAAAGTCCATTGTTTTGTTTCTCACAGTGGCCAGTTAAATGTCCAGTGCTCACACTTTCCCTCACAGCATTGTTCCCTTCAACTAGTATTTGGAGGTTTTCTGCCCTCTGCTCAGAGATAACACTGAAGCTCAAGATCAGAAGCGCCTGATAGAACGGCCATTCTTGAATTTATTCAGTCTTCTTTTAAAACTACCAGGTCATCACTGTGTCTTGGAGTAATAAATTCTACAGGTTAATTATGTACTGTGTTACACTTTCTTTGAATTATTTTTGATTTAATACAGTTATTTATTGTATTAAATAATTGTACTAATTCAGAAGAAAAGAATAGAATATTTGGAATTATTTAGCTAGCAAAAGGGCAGCTTAGAGGCAGGATGATGACATGTACCTCCCATGGTTTCTGCCCTGCTGGTAAGAGATGACAGAGTTGGTGTACTCCACCTTCTGGAGAAGGTGAAAGTGAACCTAATAAATTTGGGTGCCTCCTTCTGCTTTTTTTTTCCACCAGTGAAACCTTGATATAATCTTGATATAATGAATCTGGTGGAGGGAAGAAATATCTATTATTCCTGATAGTTAGATCAGAGATTACATCATTGTGATGATGTCACTATATAGATGACAGATATTAATCATCTATGTTCTTTTATATTATCACATTTATGTGGTATAAGTCATTTGTATAATAATATAACCCAAATTCAAGCAAGTGTGACTTCCATTATACCATCATTAGTGCAATAATATTACATAGAGTAATATGAAGCAAATAAAGTGAATCTTGACACCAGTAATACAAAGCCACAGAAAAAATTGGTCCATTGTACACAAAATCTGTTATATTGAGATTTTATTGTATATCATTTTTTCAAGAATTTCACTTATTGTTCAGTGTATGGAAGTACCATAGATTTGTATGAATAGTTTACTATCATCTGCAAATTGGAACAGCTAATGTCTTACCTAAGTGAAGGTTATTTACATAAGAGCTGAAGCTAATGAGATGGAAATCAAAAACCTCAGGCTAGTAAGAGTCATTATATCAATCTAGAAGCTTTTTATTTTTTATCAACTTTTTAGGGCAGCCTGAATGCATAATGACTCTCAATGGCATAAAATATTGAGTGTGAGGTTGACTTTCCAATTGCTGTGCATGACAAAAAGTCTGACAGCTTATGAACATATTAAAAAGCATTGGTCCCAACACAGATACTTAAGAGATTCTGTGCCTTAATTTCTGATATTGAAAAATGTCCTTTGTTGCTTTTTCTAAGCAGTTAGCAGTTTATAAAAGAACATATTTATTACACTTAGTTATTGAGTTGGAGAGGATTGTTGAAAATACCTTGGACTCTTAAGAAAAAATAAATAATTCAGTAGCAGATGAAATAAAAATCAGATTGCTCACTGGAAACTAAAACTGAAATATTTTGTTCATATAATATGAAGACAAGAGTAATTCATATGACATGACTCACTGGGGAAACTTAACTCAAAACTATTACAAGGTAAAGCTAACTTTTTCTTTCCCCACTGCTAATTTGATTTTGTTGTCCAGCAAACATGCTAAGACCCGGTCTTGATCCAGTTAAGTGTAGATAACTAGGCACCTAGAGAGAGTAACTGGTCTAGCAGGACTAGAACTACAGTTTCCTGGTTTTTAGGCCAGCATCTTAACCACTATACTGAAGGGTTCTGGAACAAAGGGAAATTGTTTAGCCTAACTCAGTGATGGCAAACCTTTTAGAGACCAAGTGCCAAACTGCAACCCAAAACCCACTTATGCATCGTCAGGTGCCGGGTGGGTGTGGCCCATTGGGTGGGCATGGCTGTGGTGGTAACGGCAGACTGGGTGGGACTAAAAAGTTCAATCAATCAATTCCAACTTTGCAAGTTCTTTTTTTTTTCCGGCGAGAAGTTGAAATTGACTGATTGATTCAACCTTTTTTTTTTTTTGCACATGGTGGAGGCCTAAAGCGAAAAGGTTTTATAAAACCCAGCTGAAGGCCTAGGACTGGGGCAACAGCGCGCGTGCCCACAGAGAGGGCGCTGAGTGTCACCTCTGGCACTTGTGCCATAGGTTCGCCACCACTGGCTTAACTGTTGCTTTCTTGCTTTTTGTAATCGGCTTTTGTACCAGAGAAATTTCATGCAAGTGTGGGAAACATGTACATAGATGTGATATACCAGTGGTGGCGAACCTATGGCACGGGTGCCAGAGGCGGCACTCAGAGCTCTCTCTGTGGGCACGCGCACCGTCGCCCCAGTCCTAGGCCTTCAGCTGGGTTTTATAAAACCTTTTCGCTTTAGGCCGCTACCGCCGTGTGCAAAAAAAAAAAAAGGTTCAATCAATCAGTCAATTTCAACTTCTTGCGGGGGAAAAAAAAGATCTTGGAAAGTTGGAATTGATTGATTGAACTTTTTAGTGCCACCCAGTCTGCCGTTACCACTGCAGCCACGCCCACCCAATGGGCCACACCTATCCAATGGGCCACACCCACCTGGCACCCGACGATGCATAAGTGGGTTTTGGGTTGCAATTTGGGCACTCGGTCTCTAAAAGGTTCACCATCACTGTGATATACTGAAGGAGGGAATAAGGGAGTGTACAGGAATGATTGATGTCTTCTTTATGATGTAATGGCTCTGTTGTCTGATTTTCATTAGCTAATAAAGTTTATAAAGCAAGGATACCAACTTTCTAAGGTGTGGCACTTCTGGACGTAACTCTGCTAGCGTTCCAGATTGTTGGCCACCCAGCTGCTTAATTTGGTCAAATAAAGTGCTGCTTGATCAAGAAGTCTCCGCTTGGGTTATCTGATTAGATTGTATTTCACCTAAAACTACAGAGTAATATGTTTTATACTTCATATCAACTTTCAATATAATTCATTTATTAACATGGAAAAAAATACATTTGATCCTATATGTATTTTATCAGAAAACACCCCTCTCCCATTTCCTTCCAAGAGAAATACAGAGGACTGAATAATCACAGCATAACTTAGATTGTGTAGTGTATTTCCTTATTTGTATAGACTAATCTAATCTGTATTTCATTTTTCTCCAACTTTGGTGCCTTCTTTATATTTCACCTCCCAGAATTCTCAGCAATGTATGGAAAGTTGGGTGAGCTGAAATTCAGACTTCTGATACCTTGAAAAAGGGATTGAATGTAAGCACGCATTGTTGCTACATAAAGAGCATTACCTATGTTCTTTATTATCAAGACTGAAGAAAACATATTTCCTCTGGATGGGCACCAGATAATCTTGGGGAGATAGGACTGTATGACTGAATGATTATGGGCCATCAAGTCAGTATTGATTTTTAGTGATCATATGTAGACGTTCTCTTAGACCCATTACCACTGTAACTGAGTCCATTCACTTTAATGATGGCCATCCTCTTCCCCTTCCTTCTAACTTTCCCAGCATTAGAGCTTTCTCCAAGGAGCTAGGCTTTGCAAAATTTGTCTGAAGTAAGATAGTATGAAGTAGGCTAAACCAAAAAGTTGGAAAAACAGCCACAAACCACTTCGTTTTGTTGCCATAAAAAGTATTAAGGATAGTCAAATCAAGACAGATCTGAGGAAGCCTTTCCTTTTTAAACTGTAGCATGTGAAACTAATGGTTAATACAATTCTAACAGCTGAATCATTGTTATAAACAATATTGTTCACAAGCAAATCTTACCATGTTACCATGACTCTAAGCTAGCTGAATAAGGCATACATATAAACAATAACCCAGTAAAGTCCATACTATGAAAACATCCAAGGACATTTATGCCATCCCATCTCTCTCTTTTTTCCCCATCCTTGCTTCTTCATGTACCACCCACATTGTTAATATTGTTTCTGTATTGAATAGCCTGGGAAACGAATGTGCAACACACCTACTCTTTTTTGAAATGTTACTGCTCTTCTATGACCTGTTACAGCCTGGCTTATGTAAGGCATGTGGGTGGTGTACACTTCTGAATGGATTTTATCAAAGTTCTCATAGTAGTAGGGACAGCATCACCACTATAGCTGAAACAGTTTTCCTACGTATTTACTCAATATACTCCCAATATCTTTGCATTGCTAATTAAATACTGTAGTAGGAGAAATTGCAAAGGATCTGATGTGAAACGTCTTTTAAATAAATATTTTTGAAGCCTGTATTTTCATGTTCAGACAATTTACACATAAAATGTATTTTACAGTTGTGAAGTTCTTCTGCAAATATTTTTTTTTAGATAGAGTTATTCAGGATCACAGTTGCTTGTTTACTGAAGTTGAAAACAGCAGCCTTTCTTACTTCCTGAAATTGGATAAGTTGATGACCAAGAATCCACCCAGACTTAATTTTTCATTCTATTTTCTTTGTGTCGCTAAGTAGAACAAATCAGTGGCCTCCTCCAAAAGCTGCTCACGACCTCATTTTGAAGTTCCAACAGCCCCCACACCCTGCGGTCATATGACTGCTTTCTGGACACTCGACAACCAACCCACTGTTTGCAGTGTGTCATCATGTGATCACCAAACATTTATACTATTTTTGTAGAAAACTGGTCTTTATTTCTGGTTTCTGGCAAAGATGGCCCATAGCAAACAATGGGCTCACTTTACAACTGTTGTGTTCACTTAACAACAACTGCAAAAAAGATTGTAAAATTGGGTCAGTCATATGCCGACCCCCTGTACAACTGTCATGATTTACGACCATAATTGCCAGACTCAATTATGGTAGTAAGTTGAGGACTACCTATATCTTCCTGAAACTCTGTATAGTAAATGGTTACTTTCTAGAGTTGCAGACCTCTGTCCATATCCTTAAGGGCTGCCCATTGCCTTTTTATAACTAAATCTGAAGCATTGTGTAGGTATTGGTATGCTGATTTAAAGTTTTAAAAATAAAAAGAAATAGTTAGAACAGAATTTGTTTAATTAGCACTCTGTCTTAATCAAATGTATGATCAGCCAGTAGCGAATAATTTTGTGCTGTACCCTTTTTTGAGAGTCTCAATGAATGGTGCTGTGACATAGTGGCATCACTTCAGGGCTGGTATTTTAATAGGGTTTTTTGGGGGAAGGTAGAAATTTTAAGTAGTTTTACACTTTTTAAGATATCTATGTCTGTCTATTGTATTATGCATAACTTTTGTTTGGTTTTCTAAGAAATAGATGCAAAGCCACGGCTTTTTGCTGCCAAAATTCAATGGAATTTTACATGTTTTGTGGGTCCCCAAAAGGTTTAGGAAAATATGTTTTTACCAGCTCCTGATGTATTTATTTATTTATATTTCCTGTTTCTTAACCACTGATCTCCCTCAGAGAGGGGCTCTGGATGGTGTACAGTATAATCAATAATGTATATTGTGGTACTTGCACTAAAATGTTGCAATCAGTAATATACTTGATATTACAACATTGGACAGATCTATTTAATAAAAGCTACCCATGTTTCTAAATACCAGACTTATATGATTGTTTTTAATCTTTAATTGAAAATTTCTCAATATTTTAAAGATTGCCATCTGCATTGGAAACTTGAATTTAAAATCCACATAAAAGTATATGCTCAACATTTAATTCTAACGCTATATTTACAGCTATAAATTAAATATGAAAATAATTAATGAAATGAAAAACCTGTTCAGAACATTATACAAGGAACAATAATTTATTTCTTCTAAAAATATATGAAATGGTGAACTGAAATGATCAACTAATGAAACTGAAAATGTATTTCTCCCTTTTCCTACAGCATTTAAAAAGGAACTGGGATTATTTAAAAAATAAATCATTTCAAGTTCTCAGTTACTTTGATTAGTGTACCTGACTTTCAGTCTTGTATTTTCTTGCATTTTAATGAGCAGCAGGAGTAGATGTTTTGTCAGCTGTGGTGTCTTTGAATTTATGCCAGTTTATTTCTAGATACTGTGTCAAGAGTTGACCTAAAATCAATAAATGCTGCATAAAAGGATTGTCCTGAATTGTGGATATATTTTTCTACTAGACATTGCAGCACCAAGGCATGATCAATTGTTGATTGTCCTGTTCTAAACTCAGCCTGTTCATCGCTCAAAATATGTTCAGATTCAAGCAAGCAATTAGTTTCTGCTGCAGCTGTTTACCATACATTTTGCTGATCTAACTTAGCAAATCGATTGAGTGCTAGTTACCTGGACCATCTCTTTTACCTTCTTATATATTGGTGTGTGTGTGTGTGTGTTTCAAAATCCCAAACCTATGGTATCATGTTTGAATTATCTATTGCTGTAGAAAGTGAAGCTATGTGATGGAATATGCAGCTGAAGAAGGAGTGAGGAGGAATGTCAGCAATAGCATCGTGGCTTCCCAGGGAGGAGACAGCACATTCCAAAGAAGGAGCCAAGACAAGAGACTGTGGAGACCTGAATTGGATGGGAGAAGGGGGAAAAAGTTCAGGGTAGCCACTCCTTAGAACAGGGCTTTTCAACCTTTTCACCCATTGTACCACTTTTAGGATATGGCAATATCTGAGTACCACCAGTCGCCTAGCAAGGTGTCAAAAACTTGATGACCCTCCCCCCAAAAAGGAAAAAAGTGATGAAGTACAGGTAGTCCTTGACTTACAACAGTTCGCTTAGTGACTGTTCGAAGTTACAATGGCACTGAAAAAAGTGCCCCCCAAGCCACAGCCAAGCAAGACGCCTGCCCACCAGGCGGTGCTCTTCCTCCTGTCTGAGGTTTTCATTGTTGTGAGCATTTCTGTTGAGGATTGGCAGTAGGGGTGGGGTGGGGGGTGTTTGGTTTTTATTCGCCCCATCTGCTGGGTGGTTGCAGCAGGTTTTGGTCACTTCACATGACCCTGGGGCACTGTGACCATCATAAATATGAATCAGTTGCCAAGCATCTGAATGTAAATCACAAGACCCTGGAGATGCTGCAACATTCCAGGTGATCGACGCTTCTTCTGGGCTCAGCAGAAGCGCCAGGATCTGTGCTGAGCTCCAGCTGGAGCCTGGCGTTGATCCTGGCGCTTCCGCTGAGCCCTGACAGCCCCAAAGCGCTGATCCTGGTGCTTCCGCTGAGCCCTGACAGCCTGCAGCTCCAGCCATCTGTCACTCAGGCTTGTGCGGTGCTGCCACCGGTTCAGCTCATTACCCTCCCCCGCTACCACTTTTCTAGGATGGTCGCGTACCACCTGCCAGATGCCAATGTACCACAGGTGGTACCCGTACCACTGGTTGAAAAGCCCTGCCTTAGAATTTCCCAGTGTAAATTTAGTAGGTTAAAAGGTAATAGCTTTAGTCTGCCAAGATTCTGTGTATTAGATACAAGAAAATAAAGAACTGGATTCGATTGGATGTCACTGTGTTGTCTGAGTTTGGGACTGACAAGCTAGCCCTGGGATGCAACATTGCAATTTTTTTTATTATTATTTCACACATAATAACATCTGAACCTGGGGCTTTATCTGGTTTAAATGGTTTAATTATATTTCTGATCCCTGAACATGAGACGGGAGGACAATGGAGAAATAGTTTTTCAGGTAACAGGAAGCTTTGAGCAGCCTTTTATAGACAAATATTTTAACATCAGATAACATCTTTTAACAATCATAACCAAAAGCTTTTATGACTTTCTCTGCCAAAAGTCTTATTCCTGGAGATCATTTCACTTTATTAATCTATTCCTTTATTTGTCTATATGTACATTATATTTAAATATAATGTAAAAGAATAGATTAATGAAGTGAAATGATCTCCAGGAATAAGACTTTTGGCAGAAAAAGTCATAAAAGCTTTTGGTTATCTGATCATGGGAGAACTTCACTAGGATAGTAGCAACTATCTATGTCTAGATAATCTGTTTATCCCTGTCACCTTAAATGCTTCAATTCATCTTGTTTGTGAGCAGGAATTCAGTTTGAAGTAGCTTTTCAAAGGCCTATATGGTAACTCAGTATCAACTGTTTCCTAGCAATACTCTCAAGGAACAAAACAATTAAATTAGTAAAATTAGTCATAATGGAAATGTACATTTTTAATGTTGTGTATGCTTTATCCACCTTCTTTTCCATACATAAGAATCTTCAAGGACATTCTATAACAGACATTAGTCATCATACACCAACAAAAATCAATTAAAAAAACCTACTCTTAACAGAAACTCAATGGAATTATTTAATAATTTTTTTACTGTGACATTGACTAGAAATAAGCTAGGAATGCTTAGCTCTTTTAAAGAAAATATTATCTTTTATCTCTAAAGTTGCATTCATTTTGTTTATGTCTATTAACAATCCATGGTATTTAAATGGGAACGACTAGACCTTATATTTATTTATACTCTGGAGAAAGTAGGTGAACCAGCACAACAGTGTGCCATCCACCCTGAATCATCTCAGCCGATCCAGAAGGATACCAGGATCAAAAGCCACATAGAGGTCAGGTAGGGCAAGGGTGGAAATACAACCACCATCCTGCCCTTGCCAGAGATCATCCAATATATACTTATACCTAAACATCCAAACTGTCTCAGTACTATATCTCATTCCATCTCTGTGTTTCCTAAAATTAATTTGGCTGAAAGGACCTCTTTGAGACCCATGGCTGAATTCTCATTTAGGTCCTATTCTTTATAAAAGACTGCGAGAGATGCTGTTTTGCTGCCCACACTTCTACATCTTATTCTTTGAATTTATACTTCTCATTATGAATCAAATTAATCCTTTCAAAGTGCTAGGTTAACAATTCATTTAAAATATCGTTCCATAAGTCTTACAATACTGTGAGACAGTAGGATACTCATCATCTTTAGAAGCAGGACCCTTGTTTCCGCAGTAGTCAGTAAGTTAAAAATAAGTAGCTTTGAAACAATCTCTGGTAGAACAGGAGAAATTTTTCCCAGGTACTATGTGGCTAAGTGCAATGAATAACATAGCAGAATGAATGACAATTTAATTACTAGTCAGAAAGAAAAGTATAATACAGATATAATTTAATCCCCCTCATTCATGCTTTCTTGGGAACAAAGTGTTCTAAACAGCTTAAATATTAAATATTGTTTAATAGTAGCACCAGCAAGGGAGCTGAAACCAGCTGGCCTCCATTAGAGTTCCAAAAGTAGATTGGTGATTCACCTAAAATGCATCAGTCTTCCACAAAAACTTGGCGAGTATAATTACCACATATTTTAATTTATGCAGTCATGATGTATTAGTGACTACAGCTGTCCTGGTCAGCCTACTTCTTTTGTCAATGTGGGTAATCTTCCTCACATACAATAATTTAATGTGATGTCTTTTTAGTTGTATCTCTGTGATAAAGTGAATGAAGAAAAATAGTTAAAATGGTTGGTGTGTCCAATTACAAAATATAATTTGAAGGAAAATAGCAAGATTATGGCCAATAATCTCATTTTAGCATCCCAGGATGCTCCATACTATTCCAGTTTAGCTTTGTCCTTTTTTGAAGTACATATCCAGCAATAAGTTACGTAATGCTCGCTCTCTATTTTTTTTTATTTTTTTGTAAGAATGAATTGGGCAATATGAAGCTCAGGCATTCTTGTTGCTCTGTTTGTAGTATGATAGATGCTATCTATTAGCATCTAAACAATTAAAAATCTTAGGTAGGGCAGGGAACCTATTGAGTAGAAAATACTATGGGAATATAACCATGTACAAATATTATATTGCTTATTCCTGTGCCAAATGAAATCCTTTCCTGTCACAGTGATAGAATTTGAGAAAGGGAAAAAATCTAATTCTATAATTTCAGGAAATGTATATTCCAGGATTCCAAAGTATTTGGGCAATTAATTTTGCTGCAGTAGTGATAGAGTCTCTCAGCAAAGCCCAATAAAGTACCTGGGATACAATTTCAAAATGCAACTACGTCTCAAAAGCTAATATACTTACACAATCTGGAGACATGAGGGATACATGTTAATGATTATGCTATTGATTAAAGGAGCTGGAGATGCCATTATTCTTAAGATGCTCCAATATGTTGGAAATATGAAAGGTAAAACTGAATAAATTGTTCTTACAACTTCTCACTTGGCAAGGAGTTTTATAGAAGGCAAAATGCTGCTTCCACTCTTAGCCAAATGTAGGCACATTTGTCCACAATAATAATCCATGTCTTAGAATAGATTAATGAAATTAGCATGTGATACCATGCAAGTAATCCTCAAGTTATAACTATAATGGAGGCTGCCCATTATGGTTGTAAGTCATTAATTGAACAGAATAGTTGTAAGTGCAAATGCTGTAGTTGTTAAAGAAACCTATTGCTTGTTATGGTGCAGGTTTGCTAAAAACTGGAAGTGCAGGTTTTCAGCCAAACCATTATAAAACATAATCAGGTGACTTGTGGGATGCTGCAAATGGCAATAAAAGTACCAAGTACACAACTGTGACTATGGGGATGAGGGCTATCTGAACTTTGGGTCTTTTTATAAGTCCCATTTTACAGGTAGGTCATAACTGGTTACTAAGCGATTGGTTGTAAGTCAAGGACTGGCAGGTGCAAGACATCATGAGCTGGGATAGGGTTCAAAAGTACTACAAGTTTATTCCATGCTACCTATACACAAGAATCTGATCTATTAATGGTCAAGGCAAATTGCGCCAGATAAGTCTCAATAGATTTTAAGGAGGGCTGGACTTAGATCTCTTTGGGGGGCATAGAGACTCCAAACTAAAAATTTGATCCCACCCTGATCATCTCCTACAAGGATGTAATTCATAATTCATGTAATTCATAATTAAACATTCAGAATAATGACAGATTCTGTTTAATAAATCAATTATTTTTTACACCTCATCTTTGGATTGTCATAAGTAAACTAGAATTCTATGTTTAAGTTTTTGACAAGTTTCTTAAATGGAAAATGATGTGGAAAAGAAGTGCATAAACATAGTGTTTAACAAAACCATTCTGAGGTAAAAGGTAATTTATAATATATTATCACAAGAATGCTGAATACAATTTCATATACTTTTTTTTTTCTGGAGAAAATTAAATTCTGTCCCAAAATTATCAGTCACACTAATTTGATCTCATTTAAAAGAAAGTCAATTACTCATACAATTCCATCCCCAAATACTTAATTTTTAAATAACAAATAGTCAGGTATACAGCTTGAATAATTTATAATAAAAACTGTCATTTCATCAACTATTAGTTGATTAACACGTACTCATTCAGCTGAGTACTGAGAATCTCAGTTAAGGACAATAGATGATGGCATTTTGAATTGTCTGTCTCTTATACCCCATTATAACCTATTATAATATAGGGTATTATACCCCATATTACATAATGGGGTATACCTTATTTAAGTGTAAATAGGGTATTTACTTTATTTTATATATATATACTCTACATGTCCTATTTAAGTGCATACCCTATTTATACACTTGTAACTTCCTGAAATACTTAGGGTTGCCAGGTCTGCTTCCAAAAAATAGCGGACAAGCGGGGGGGGGGGGTTCAGTAGTAAAAAAAGTAGACTGTACAGCTTTAGATTATGTACCATTTCATCATAAAGCTTTTGAATAAAAAAAATGTCCACTATTTTGTGAAAAAAAATAGTGAACATAATGTGAAAAAAGTGGACTGTCCGCTCAAATAGTGGACACCTGGCAACCCTAGAAATACTAATTGTATCCCTGCTTATATGTTATCTTGCTATTTATTTTGGTTGCTTGTATCTTACCTTTCAGGATAGCAATCCATAAAAACCAAGAAACAATAGAGGGAAAATATATTTTAAAAAGCTACTTTTGAGTTTGGCTGCAGCTAACTATAGGGACAATGGTGTGGAAATGTTGTTTTACTTCCTGATTTCTCATCCTATCCCAATCATATTATGAGTGATATCTGTTCACTTTCTGCTCTTACAAAGACAAATAGAGAATGAAATAAACTGATTAACAGCTAATTTAAATATTTAAATTTAAATATATTTAAAATAAGCTAATTTTAATTGTCAGACTGGCACATTTTGAATATTTTTAAGCCTTTTTTTCTTGAAAGAAATCATGAATTAGAAGCAACACAATACTTTCCTATATAAAGTGCAAAATTGTTTCTTGGGAACTATAATTAACTTTAACCATTACACCAAACTGGCCTTCTCCTTGAATATATTCATTCATAAAATTTTGGCAGAGCAGAATGTGTCTTGCATTATGTAATTTTTTTCATTGTTTTAAATAATTAACAGAAAATGCCAACATATATCACTAGTGCTCTTTTGCTTCTACTATGGAATATAAATATGAATACAAAGGGACAGAATACACAGAATACTGAAAGGGTTAAACTTTTATTTGATTAATTCACTCCCAGCATATTCTTGATGCCTCTTACTCCTGTTTTTATTTCTTTAAAGTTGGTTGTTAGAGTAATGCAATCCTTCACATGGATCCTTTAAACCTATGTATTTGGAAACCCAGAGGGGAACCCATAAAACTCTATTGTAAAAAGATATTGGTACATTTCCCGGTAAAGCAAAACACAGTAAGCACATTATCAAGAACATGGTGCTACTGCCATGAAGGGGATGGGTGGATTTTTATGGGTCTGTATTTATATTGCAATTTTTAACGTTGCAAGCCTCCTGGAGTCACCTATGTATGAGTTGGGCAGCCATATAAATTTGTTAAACAAACAAATAAACATTCCAGTTCCCACTTGACAATTCCAGATGACTTGGACTGGGAGGAGCTGATTGATATCAGATAGTAATTCTGTGAGATGCTCATGCTTACTATTATTGCTCTTTGATCCTGCCCTATTTGGTACTCTGAAGCTGCAGTCCCTTAGCTACAGAGCCTATTGTATCACATATCCTCTTGCTATGTGGATTCGGAAGATTCTCTAACAGTCAACATGGCACATCTAAAAAGAAAACGTTATTGTTTAGTAAGGCTAAAGCAATTTAAAATTGTGATCTTTTGACAGTTAAAGTAGGCACCTCTTATGTTTTACTTAGTACCCCTTTCCACTTGCTAATACAAAAATTGCTCGATATAATCCAACATATGATTATTTACATTTTTATCATTTCAGTTCTGAGAAACTCTACCTCCTAATGCATCTCAAACAGGCATAGCTATCATTTTCATATGGTACTTAGCATAGTACAATTTATTCAACCAAATCTGCACCCTGAATCCTAATGTAGGTTGCCTAATTTTGTATTAATTTAGCCAGCTCTACCTTCTTTAGCAACCCATGGCTTAGTGCAATCTGTGAATCTTTCATGCGTGTGGTTTCATATATATATATAAATCTGGAATATGGCATTTATAACTTTCCTGAACTTCTCATCTACAATTCCTGGCATCTGTCACCGTTAATACAAATAACAGCACTACAATATTTGGAAAATTTCCAAATTATTCTTAACATAAACAGATCAACATTTTAACATGATAAAAATGTATATAAACCAGACAAGCAGGCATATTCAAAAAGCAGGATTTTAGAATCCACTCTTTTATTAATGGAAAATAAACATGGAATGTATTTAATAGTACAAATATTTATGAACATGAGAGAGCTGGAATTGAACAATAGAAGAAAAAATTCTTGTATCTTGTTAATTATTAAAATTAACTGGGAAATAAATCTTACAACCTTCAGAATCATGATTTTCACTTTCTGGCCTGAAATATTTGATACGGATGCTTCTCTTCCTGATTTTCAATAGCTAAACTGAGCTATATTTGCAAATAAACCTTTTTTTGCTTACAGTAGAAGCATTTATTTTCAGTAGAGCTCCTATAGGGGAAATGTCTTTTTTTTTTTTTTTTTTTTTTTTTGCACAGTAGCGTCATAGAATGGGGGAAGGATGTAGCACAAAGGGACTTTTTTCTTCTTCTTGAAGAGAATACAATGCAGGCAAAAGTCTTGATTAATTCTGCAAATAGATTTAGATGGTAATTTTGCTCATATCTAGATGGTATTTTCATAAACTTCAAATTTATACTGGATTCCATTCTCTTCCTGGATATCAACAGAGATACCTACATAACTTGAGAGAGAAATAATAATTTAGTGGATATTTTTTAAATTGAAAGT
>NW_015387031.1:722740-725141 GCF_001527695.2 Protobothrops mucrosquamatus
CATGAAAATTAACAGATATAATCTTATCTGTTAAGCTTGCTTTCCTGCTTTTCTTTCACTGAACACTTAATTTGAAGAAAATTCACTTAATGCATTATTAACTTCAGCTTTGACAAATGCCTGTTCATGCAGCACTAATCCAATATTTTAAGCGTAAGCAGGGAACATGACTGCTCAAATTATGTCTTCAGGTAAAAAAAAAGAAAAACATTTTCACTGGCTACTGTTCTATCATTTACTAGCTAGGAAAAAGTGTCAAATAGGATCATACTATTCACTAATATTCTTATTACATTCTTCTAAAACTGAGCAATACAATGACACTTTAATATATTGTGCTTGGTTGGTTTACAATAAATGCAAATCCAGAAAATTTGCTTAATTCAATAATATATAATAGAGCCATCTAACTGATAAATGCCATTAGAAATAAAAACAGTAGCAAGAATGCAACTTAGTTTACATAACACAACTGAACAAGACTCATATCTTGGTTATTTACCTCAGCTATATGTGCTACAGCTCCCAATTGGTATGGCCGACACATTGGTCATGTACATAGTTCTTGAAATATAAACGGCCATTCCCTTTGCACTTTGCATCCCCTCCCCCACGCTGGATCAAAACCTGTGCTGGGACAATCAGGGTCAGCACTATTATGGAGAGGATTGTAGCCCTATCATTTCTGCCTGAAACAACATGCATGATCGTTGGTGGAAGAAGGAAATGGCAGATTAAATTGGCTTATTTTCATGGTCAATAAATTCAGTTCCCTTAAAGTTAATTGATTGATCAAGTTTTCTTGTTTACTTAAAATTATATTGGAAATGTTTTCTTTTTTAAATTTATGCTAAAGCATTTTTGTTGTTTGGGTTCACAAAGGTTTATACTACTAACTTTGGTTGTCAACTATTTGGTCCTCCAGGATTCAAGGGGTTCTCTTTTAAGACACTGCTGGTCTTGAGCTATGAGCAGGATATTACAATAGTTGGATAAAGAATCCTGGATAAGAATCCCATAGTTAGGACAGTAGAATATCCAAATACACTGAATTAGTTGATTTGAGATTACTTAGGTCAGGGGTGTCCAAACTTTTTTCAAAGAGGGCCAGATTGGATGAAGTGAACGTGCTGGAGGGCCGAACATTTTTCCCTCTCTTTCCTCTCGTTCCTCTCCCTCTTTCTCTCTTCCCTCTTTCTCTTTCTATCTTTCCTCTCCCTCTCTCCCTTTCTCTTTCCTCTCTCTTTCTTTCCTCTCCCTCTTTTTCTCTCTTTCTCTTTCCTCTCTTTCTCTCTTTCCTCTCCCTCTTTCTCTCTTCCCTCTTTCTCTTTCTATCTTTCCTCTCCCTCTCTCCCTTTCTCTTTCCTCTTTCTCCCCTCTTTCCTCTCTTTCTCTTTCCTCTCCCTCTCTTTCTTCCCTTTCTCTTTCTTTCTCTCTTTCCTCTTTCTTTCTTTCTTTCCTCTCCCTCTTTCTCTCTCTTCCCTCTCTTTCTCTTTCCTCTCTCCCTTTCTCTCTTTCCTCTCTCTTTCTCTCTTTCCTCTCCCTCTCTTTCTCTCTCCCTCTTTCTCTCTCTTTCTCTCTTTCCTCTCTCTTTCTCTCTTTCCTCTCCCTCTCTTTCCTCTTTCTCTTTCTATCTTTCCTCTCCCTCTCTCCCTTTCTCTTTCCTCTCTCTTTCTTTCCTCTCCCTCTTTCTCTCTTTCTCTTTCCTCTTTCTCTCTTTCCTCTCCCTCTCTTTCTCTCTTCCCTCTTTCTCTTTCTATCTTTCCTCTCCCTCTCTCTCTTTCCTCTCTCTCCCTTTCTCCCCTCTTTCTCTTTCCTCTCTCTTTCTTTCTTTCCTCTCCCTCTTTCTCTCTTTCATCTCTCTTTCTCTCTTTCCTCTCCCTCTTCCCTCTTTCTCTTTCTATCTTTCCTCTCCCTCTCTCCCTTTCTCTTTCCTCTTTCTTTCCTCTCCCTCTTTTTCTCTCTTTCTCTTTCTCTCTTTCCTCTCTTTCCTCTCCCTCTCTTTCTCTCTTCCTCTTTCTATCTTTCCTCTCCCTCTCTCCCTTTCTCTTTCCTCTCTCTCTCTTTCTCCCCTCTTTCTCTTTCCTCTCTTTCTCTTTCCTCTCTCTTTCTCTTTTTCTCTTTCTCTCTTTCTTTCCTCTCCCTCTCTTTCTCTCTTCCCTCTTTCTCTTTCTATCTTTCCTCTCCCTCTCCCTTTCTCTTTCCTCTCTTTTTCTTTCCTCTTTCCTCTCTCCCTCTCTTTCCTCTCCCTCTCTCTCTTTCTCCCTCTTTCCTCTCCCCCTCTTTTTTTCCTTCTCTCTCTCTCTCTCTCTCTCTCTCTCTCTCTCTCTCTCTCTCTCTCTCTCTCTCTCTCTCTCTCTCTCTCTCTCTCTCTCTCTCTCTCTCTCTCTCTCTCTCTCTC
>NW_015387031.1:725724-729347 GCF_001527695.2 Protobothrops mucrosquamatus
TGGGCAGGTTAGAGTTCAAAGACGTATTACAATTAAAAATACTAAAAACTTTTTAAAAGAGTAATGACAGCAAAACCAATAAAAACAACAGAAGCATCCAAATTAAGTGACCACGCTGGAATAACGCCCATAATTGGGCCATGAGGCGCAAATTCTCCCTAGGAGGCAGAAAGAATTCAGGCAAGCGGCATTTCGGAGCTGCGCAAGTCAGCCCAGGGCTCAGTCGGACCCTCCCGGGCGCAATTAGGGGCGGATCCACGGAGTCCCAGGCACCTGACTCACGGAGGAAGCCGGCCGGGAGCCTACAATTAGCGGACCCGCAAGGAGGCGGCTGACGTGGACATCCCCACAGCAGTCAGGCGGCCCCCGAGCCGGACGGGATTCCTGGCCAGCCGGCCACAGGGCGGGAACGGGTCCCTCACCAGGGCTGCTCAGCCTTCCCGGCCAGCCAGCTGGCCGGGCCGTTCCAGGGCCAAATCCTGCCGACCTCTGCCTGCCACAGGAGAGCGAGCCAGGCCAGGCTGGGCAGTGGGTCCAGAGGAGTGCCCCCGCCCCGGTGGATGGGGGACTGGGAGGGAGAAGCCCCTTCCCATGCCCGGAAAGCAGCACTTCCTCTCCTGCTCCGAGCATGGGAAAATGGGCAGAGGTCCCGGGAAGGGCAAGCATGGGAGGGGGGCAGGAGGCAGCAGAAGGCCCCGCGGCTCCCACAGCGCCACCCGCACTTCACACCGATGGCGCAGAGCTTGCAGTCGCCGAGCCAGATGCCAGTGCAGGGCAGCGGGGGGTGCGGACGGCAGGCAGGCCCAGGTGGCAGCAGGTGTTGCGGGCCAGGTGCTCCCGGGCGGCCACGTAGACTCAGGATGAGGCAGCGGCAGCGCAGGTCCAGCACCGGCCAGGCCAGCCTCCCCTCACTCCCTTCAGGGGTCTGCCCGGAGTCTTTAGCGAGGCGATTATTGTTATTGTTAGCGCCCCGGGACACCCAGCTTGGCTCAGGTAGCCTCCTGAGAGGGGACCCCCATCCGGCTTCGGCAGCCCGGGAGGGGTGCAGGCGGGGTTCCCTTGAGCCCCCCCAGCTATGGGCACTCGCCACTCAGCAGCAACGCTGCCGCCGCTGCTCTTCGCAAGAGCTTTTGCACCTGTAGGGCGCCGAACGCCTGCCTGCATGCATGCCATCCTCTCTCGGGGACTCCTGGGCACCTGCCCTGCACCGTCAGCAAACCAGACCGGCTGCTCAACCATCCGCCGCGCCCCACGCTCGCCACTTTTGCAGGCAGCGCCAGGTGCTGCCCCACCAGAACCACCTTCGCCGCTGCCTGTCCCGCGCAGCCCCGCTGTGTGAAGCGGGCTCCCACGGCACCACCCGCACACCATACCGATGGCGCACGAGGTGAGCACGAGGCAGGAGAGCATATGCACTCCGCTTTTTTGGCAGGGCAGAGTAAAGCACTCCTACCAACCTCCCACCCCTGGTCCTCTTTTACGTACAAGTAGTAGAGTAGAAGATGGCATTCCGTAGTTGCTCAGCAGGGATGGGTGGAAAGTTCCCGCAAACTCGCCTTTTCTGCAGACAACTTGCAGCAACGTTTGCCGGCTGAGACTTTTGGCGCGCTCAGCAGTGCTCAAACAGCCTTTAACGGCCAGGTCTGGACAATTCCTATTGGCGTTCGAAAGCCAATGGATTAAGGGTCTATTCAAATAATAGAGTCTATTCTATTGGTGTTCGAAAGCCAATAGAATAGAGGGAGTAGCACAGCTCATGGAAAAGTTGAAAAAATCCATAAAAAAAAATGCCGGAACGCCGTTCGGAGCGTCGCGACCCACAGGTTGAGAACCGCTGTGATAGGGAGGGCCATGGGAGGGCCGCATTTACCCAGAGCAGGGAGGGCTGTTAGAGGGCCGTATTAAACCGGAACGCGGGCCACAAATGGCCCGCGGGCCGGACTTTGGACATGCCTGACTTAGGTGTCTCTCAAAGATATGTTCAAGAAAATTCCTTACATGAAAATATTAATAATAATAATAATAGTAGTAGTAGTAGTAGTAGTAGTAGTAGTAGTAGTAGTAAAGTTGTAAGGGACCTTGGAGGTCATCTAGTCCAACAATTATGTTCTTGTGATGGGGGAAACAAGCAAATTGCTAACCTCTATTTTGATAAAATGAGATTTATATGTATAAATTATTAAGAAACTATTAGTAAGTTTTTAGTGCCTTTACTTATGGATTAAAAACATCATTCTCAGTACTAATTCACATGGATAAGTGATAACAAAAGCTACATCTAGATATTGTTGGTACATAAATGCAAAAAGACAAAATGTTACATCTTGGTATTGACTCAAATCAATAATTACCATCATATTTGTTAAACTATATTGGTTACTATAACTATATATTTAGGTTTTTGCTTTTTTTGCTCAAATTCGTCTCCCGTATTTCCTACAGATTCCTGCATTAGGGCAGGGCTTTTCAACCAGTGGTACGGGTACCACCTGTGGTACATTGGCACCTGGCAGGTGGTATGCGACCATCCTAGAAAAGTGGTAGCGGGGGAGGGGAATGAGTTGAACCAGTGGCAGCACCGCATAAGCCTGAGGGAGAGATCGCTGGAGCTGCAGGGCTGTCAGGGCTCAGCGGAAGCGCCAGGATCAGCGCTTCGGGGCTGTCAGGGCTCAGCGGAAGCACCAGGATCAGCGCCAGGCTCCAGCTGGAGCTCGGTGCTGATCCTGGCGCTTCTGCTGAGCCCAGAAGAAGCGCCGATCACCTGGAATGTTGCAGCATCTCCAGGGTCTTGTGATTTACATTCAGATGTTTGGCAACTGATTCATATTTATGATGGTCACAGTGTCCCAGGGTCATGTGAAGTGACCAAAACCTGCTGCAACCATTCAGCAGACGGGGGAAATAAAAACCAAACACCCCCCATCCCCCACCCCTGCTGCCAATCCTCAACAGAAATGCTCACAACAATGAAAACCTCGGACAGGAGGAAGAGCACCGCTGGGTGGGCAGGCAGGTGTCTTGCTTGGCTGTGGCTTGGGGAGCACTTTTTTCAGTGCCGTTGTAACTTCAAACAGTCACTAAGCGAACTGTTGTAAGTCGAGGACTACCTGTACATCACTTTTTTCCTTTTGGGGGGGGTCATCAAGTTTTTGACACCTTGCTAGGCGACTGGTGGTACTCAGATATTGCCATATCCTAAAAGTGGTACAATGGGTGAAAAGGTTGAAAAGCCCTGCATTAGGGTTCTATTCAATATATAGTTAAAGCTTAGTAAGAATGCTGTCTGCAATAAAGCAGGGAATAAACTATTTTGTCACAAATCTGTCACATGCTTGAGATTTATTACATTAATTACATGAAAATATGGAGTCCTTATGTAGGAAAAGGTCTAAAGCCATACTAAACAGAAAAGGGGAGGCTGAATGCAACCACATGTTTATTAGATCCGTGTCCCTCCTGGCTGGTACTGGCAGCTCGGGAGGGGACACGAGCCTGGCTCCAGGGAATTATTAACGCTTCTTTGCGGGAGGGCGTCTTCCCGGCAGCCCTTAAGGAGGCCGTGGTGAGGCCCCTCCTCAAGAAGCCTTCCCTGGACCCAGACGAGTTGGCCAATTATCGCCCGG
>NW_015387031.1:730523-739285 GCF_001527695.2 Protobothrops mucrosquamatus
GGGAGGGCCTTCTCTGTGGGTGCCCCCACCCTCTGGAACGAACTACCCCCCGAGATCCGGACGATTCCGGACCTCCTACCTTTTCGCCGCGCCCTCAAGACATGGCTTTTTCAACAAGCGGGTCTGGCCTAGGGAGAATTTTTAAATAGGGACAATTTTAATTTAAATCTTAATTAATTATACAGCGAAAAAAAAAATAAATATTTGGTTTTTAAGGGGGGACGATGTTTTATGTGTTTTAATATGCTGTAAGCCGCCCTGAGTCCTATAGGGAGAAGGGCGGCATATAAATCCATGTAAATAAATAAATAAAAATATGTTTTTTGAAGGCTTACAAAAACATTGCTTTTTAGATGTGGAGTAAAGTATTTTATCAGCAAGGGTAACAAAAGCCCTTCATTTTCCATTATTCACTAACTGATAAACTAAACATCACATCTCTTGTTCTCCTTACAAATGAGTAACACTTTGCAAATGCATTAATCAAAATGAGTCAGCTGATATTCTCTCTTGGAGTATAAAATAAACTTGACTAATTATTTGCCACTGACAGCTGTTCATGGGTTTCTGCTCAGAAAAATCTGTTCAGCAGTTTTGAACCAGGTCATTTAAAACAGTGCTTTTTGTCTTTCTGCATATAAAATTTGTAAAGGCTGCATAAAAAATATATGGATATTTTCACACTCACTGAAATAGTGGTGCAGTAATAAGTACAATATATATATATATATTTTCAAATCATACTAAATGAAAAATCAAAATGATAATCAACATTGAAACTGTATGTACATATGCATTTTCAACCCAAATAACATTTTACAGCTAGAGTTTTAGAAATTGGTGAGATTATAATTAAACAAATGTAATTTGACTGAAAATTTCTGTTGCAGGCTAACTTGGGAAAGGTTTTCCTAAACATTTTTTGCAGTTTTATTAAACAAAAAATTTCAAAAGCAAATCTCTATTGAAAATTGGATTACAGCAAACAAATGTATTCATATCCATTACTAATAGATAATAAGTATTTATAGGGCATGATAGCATTGGCATTGGAGGCGTAAATTTAAAATTGGGTTTCATCACATGATTTGCTTAATGATTGCATTGCTTAGTGACCAAAATTCCAGTTCCATTTGTGGTCGTAAGTTGAGGATTACCTATATCTTAGAACAGGGGTGGGCAACCTTGGCTCTTTTATGACTCGTGGACTTCAACTCCCAGAATTCCTGAGCCAGCATGGCTCAGCTTGGAAACATCTCCCTTTTCCCTCAGCATGGCTGGCTCAGGAATTCTGGGAGTTGAAGTCCACAAGTCATAAAAGAGCCAAGGTTGCCTACCCCTGTCTTAGAAAATAGCTTTATTTTTTAATATAATTTTAAAAGTTTCTTTGGGGTTTAGTTATTTATTATTACTTATCCCAAAAGTGTTTTTTCAAAAGACAACTGGACTTTGTTTTTTCCTTGAAGACATTTTGCTTCTCATCCAAGAAGCTTCTTCAACTGAAGCAGCTTCTTAGATGAGAAGTGAAATATCTTCAAGGAAAAAACAAAGTCCAGTTGTCTTTTGAAAAAATACTTTTGGGACAACCATGACCTGGATGACTGAGAATCTTCATAGACATTTATTATTACTTGTTAAATTTATGTGCTGCCTATTTTGCTACTTTAAGGCAGCTTAAAAAGGAAGAAACGAAGCGTATAAACCTAAGTAAAATAATAGTACAATAAAATAAACAGTGAAAACATGAGAATACATCAACATGGTAACAAAAAGATGGATGGGCGGAGAGTAGAGAGCAGGGAGGGGAATCTGCCATCAATTCAGCAACTACCTCCAGCATGGTATTCCCTCATCTGGTCTCCAGGCCAACCAGAACCAGATCTTCAGGCTCTTGAGGAAGGATAGGAGGATGGGCACAGATCTTACCTTAGAGCAGTGTTTCTCAACCTTGACAATTTTAAGGCATGTGGACTTCAACTCCCAGAATTCCACAGCCAGCGATGCTGGCTGTGGAATTCTGGGAGTTGAAGTCCACATGCCTTAAAATTGTCAAGGTTGAGAAACACTGCCTTAGAGGGTAAGATGTTCCAAAAGGCTTTAGTTTTAGCTTTAGTTTAGACATGGATATTTGGAAAGATTTTATTGATCTCAGTGAAACTTTTAATTATGTAAGGAAAAATATATTTACAAGATATATGTAATCAGTTTGAAAGAAAACTTTAAAATATTAAGGAAGCATACCATGTTTCCCCGAAAATAAGACCTATCCTGAAAATAAACCCTAGCTTTATTTTTATGTGTGAGTCTAATATAAGTCCTAAAATAAGCCGTATTTAAGAGCTTGCACAGCTGGCCCCCTGCCCATTCGGTCTGGTTATTCGTGGTGCCGCCGCGAGGTGAGGCAAGGCAGGTGAAGGAGGGGATGGAACTGCCCCACATGTCCCACACCTGCTTACTTCAGGGCCCCACAGCCAGGCCTCCCATGCCCTGACACCTTCCTTGCCTCGCAGTGGTAACACTGACAGCCTTGTCTAGCAGCAGCCCGCATGACCGCTACCGGCCCACTTCTTCTGTGGCTGCTCGTTACTGCTTGCACTCGTTGCCTTTAGCCTCCATTTTACCAGCAGAGTTCTTCAGGAAAGGCCTCTGCAGCCAAGAACGGAGCCCCAGGTTGACTGACACATCGCCCCCCCAGCCAGGTTGACACACGTGAGCAGCAGAGAGCGGCCGCAAAAGAAGTGGGCTGGCGTCAGCCACACGGGCTCTCTCTGGATGGGGCTGTCAATGCCGCCACCACCGGAAGGCCTCTGCTGGTTAAATGAAGGCCAGGGGCGATGCGTGCGTCAACCTGGGGCTCTGTTCTTGGCTGCAGAGGCCTTTCCTGAAGGCCTCTGCCAGCGAAACGGAGGCTGGGGGCAATGTGTGGAAGCAGCAGCTGCAGAAGAAGTGGGCCGACGATGGTCACATGGGTTCCTGCTGGAAAGGGCTGTTGGTGCCACTGCTATGAGGCAAGAGAATGGAAAAAATAAGACATTCCCTGAAAATAATGCCAAATGCCTCTTTTGGAGACAAAAAAAAAAAAAAGACCGAGTCTCATTTTTGGGGAAACACGTTATCAATAAACTATAAACAATATTCTGAAGACACTAAATTAGTTATGAACACAATATTCAGATTTAATAGAAGTCATCATATAACAATAGTTTGTTACCAATTATGATTTTGTTATATTAAGGATATAATATTTGAAACTAATAAAGAATTTGTAATAACTAGATTACAATGACCCAAAATGAAAAAGCAAAAATGAAAAGAGTGGGCTCCTGACATCATTATATTTGATGACTTTCATGCACTTCATATAACTCAGATAAATAACAGAATCAGTAAATAGAATTAGAATGTTTACAAAATGGAACCATTTATTGCAGGAATATTTTAATCAAATTGTAACATTGGATAAGTTGCAGCTTTAAATTATATTAATTTATTTGACTGGCATTTATATCCTTAATAATTCAATAATGATGATTTGATTTTTTTTGCATCATCATTATGAATTTTATCCAAACTGATTTAACTTTATTAAGTTGAAAAGGAAGATAATAAGAAAGAACATTCCACACATTCTATGAAACCTGAGAACTGTTATAGAACAACCAATGAATCCCAAAAAGTTAATCTCTGATTATTAGATTATTTAAAGATGTTCTGTATTTAAACCATACCTTATATACTGAACTTCCTCCAACTATCCAAATCTTGTCTACCTTTCTTTTCATCTCTGGTGTTTCAAGATGATCTAGGGCTTCTTCCAGACTTTTAGCCAAGTAATGGGCCCCGTCAGGAACATCCCTTAAAGCATAAACATATTACCAATTAAAATCCAAGAACATTGGGGGGGTAGATGTATAGCAGAGTAAGTAGTTGGACTTACTGTGAAGTATCTTTCTGGCCACCAATAGATAAACCTATCAGGAAAAGATTAAGGGCAAAACTCAAACTTCATTACGTTCCATGGAGGAAACCTCTCCTTTCAGATGCTTGCACTGTATTAATTTATTTGACTGGCATTTATGTCCTTTACAATTCAATATTGATGATTTGATTTTTTTTGCATCACCATTATGAATTTCATCCAAACTGATTTAACTTTTATTAAGTTGAAAAGGAAGATAATAAGAAAAAACATTCCACACATTCTATGAAACCTGAGAACTCTTATAAGACAACTAATGAATCCCAAAAAGTTATTCTCTGATTATTACATTATTAAATAGGTGAATGGAGAACGAACCTTCACCCTCATCCTACACCCGAGCTACAGATACTTGTCACTATTGCAAAAGAGAAAAAACATCAGGCTAAGGCAGTGCCTGCGCTCCTTTGAAAAAAAAGCAACTGGCCAAGACTTTGTTATTGTGCTATCTAACAAGAGAGAGGACAGAGGCAGGAGTTGCAGCTCTCTTTTTGATGTTTTGGCAGTTGTTTTGATCTCTTTCAATGCACAACAAGCATTAATTCAGATAAAATAGAAGGGCTCTCAGAAACAAAGGCAGCTGCTTCATGTTGTTGTACTGCCTCAGATAGCATAACCAAGGCCCCTTCATGAGGCAATGGAGCCTCATCAAATATCCAGCAGGATCTGATGGCTAATAGACTATCTACTGCCTTCTTCACTATATTTAAAATTACATGTGGAGCTGGCTACCAGTCAGGTTGGCCTGAAAAAAAGAGTTGGACCAATTCATAGAAGTCATGAGAATCAATACCTATGATGGCAGTAAGATTGCTTCTGAAGGCTATTTCTTGGGACAATAGAGGCTTCCTTGTACAGTTTGTGGACACTGTGAGAACAGATTGCTAGACTACATGGGCCAAGAGGATGATCCAGTAGGACATTTCTTATGTTCTTGAATAAAAGATATTCAAATCAGCCAAATACGAATTAAGAACAACATATGGAAGTGTTACCTATTTTTTAAAAAATAGTGGAACTGTGGATACTTTACAAATTATCTTGACATGAGTAATATAAAAAGCAGCTTTTAGAAATAATTGATTATTGAATGCACAGTCTGTTCTTGAGAAAGAAGAATTGGCTATCTCTTATTTTTATTTCCAACATTACATAGAAGGGTTTTGGTCTTCTTTGGTAAATTTATATATTTATTTATTCTTATTTATATAACCATTCATTTCACATACATTTTCTAGACAGCTTACAATAAAAGAGAAAATGCATCCAATAAAAAAACAAAACAAAACACATAGTAGCCAAGCATCAAAAAAACAACTCTTAATAAAGTTTGCTTTATGGAAAAAAAAATTTCTTCTTTTTTGCTTCTAAGATGGGCTTCATATATCTGTAAGTGCATCTGATTCATGTAAAATTTGTTCTCCCAATCAAACCAGCAGAGGGCATACCCACTTTCTGGAATATTCTACTCCAGAGTTCCCCAAGCTTTCCAGCTTTGTGGACTGGTGGGGGGGAGGAGGAGGAGAGGAGATGGTTCTGTGCGAGCAGCCAGCACACTCTGCTCCATTTGTGCAAGTCGAGTGCACACATGTCCATCATTCACACAAATGGAGCACATGTGCACATGCTCGCCCGCTGCTCAAGCAAGTGGGAATGTGTGCGGACTGATCTGCCGTTTCTGCGGCCCAGCTGCAAACAGCCCAGAGGTTGGGGATCCATGCTCTACCCTACCCATTCCCTGCCTAGGTGATTAAATTTTTGTTCAAATTTAAGTTAGTTAAAATATTGCTCAGCTATGAAAGTCAAGCAGTATTCAATTTTAATGTAATAGAGTCAAAACATTAAAACTTTAAAACAACAGAGTAAAATTAAACAAGCCAGTATAATCCTTCAAAATGCTTGGAAATATACATTAAATATTATGAACTCCTAAAATTGATACCAATACCAACATTAGTTAAATTTGAATTCGAAAATTATTTATTTATTTAGAATGAATATTTTTTAGGTCTAATATGTTGTTTTTGTGTCTTTGGCATGAAATACATACATTTATCTCAATCACATATCTCAGTGATGGAGAACCTTTTAGAGACCGAGTGCCCAAACTGCAACCCAAAACCCACTTATGCATCGTCAGGTGCCGGGTGGGTGTGGCCCATTGGGTGGGCGTGGCCCATTGGGTGAGCGTGGCTGCGGCGGTAACAGCAGACTGGGTGGGACTAAAAAGTTCAATCAATCAATTCCAACTTTGCAAGATCTTTTTTTTCCCCACGAGAAGTTAAAATTGACTGATTGATTGAACCTTTTTTTTTTGTACACGGTGGCGGAGGTCTAAAGTGAAAAGGTTTTATAAAACCCAGCTGAAGGCCTAGGACTGGGGCGACGGTGCGCGTGCCCACAGAGAGCGCTCTGAGTGCCGCCTCTGGCACCCGTGCCATAGGTTCGCCACCACTGACATATCTACTTTAGGAACCCTACTTGAATTATTGCACTTTGGCAACAGATTTAGAAGTTATAGCAAAGAGGGTGGGCACTTTGATTTGGAATAGCAAGTAACTTAGTCATACAGAAATCATTAAAGAACCTGCTGATATATTAGTGTGGGGTTTCCCCAGATTATACAAACTGTTTTTAAAAATCAAAAACATAATACATGTATTATTTTGGGGGCTAAAAACTAACCTTAATAAAATCTATATGCATTATTAATGCACTAAAATTAACATACATTTACTGGGGATGCTAACTAAAAAAGCAAGGTTCTTTGCAATCTGCTCATAAAATCAAAGATATGTGAAAATGAAATATCCACGAATATCTCACATTAAAATGAAAAGAAATTATTGCTGCTAAACAGCTCTTTGACAGAATGGCTATATGTATTTCTGAACAAGTAAATTATAGTTAATCAAATATAATTATTACAAAGTTGGTGGTGCTATCATGTTCACATCACTCTCAACAAT
Organism: Protobothrops mucrosquamatus; assembly: GCF_001527695.2. Classification (NCBI taxonomy): domain Eukaryota; kingdom Metazoa; phylum Chordata; class Lepidosauria; order Squamata; family Viperidae; genus Protobothrops; species Protobothrops mucrosquamatus. The sequence goes on from NW_015387031.1 coordinate 737,472, forward strand.
CAATTTACTCATTGTAGCTGATTTTCTTAAATTTTGGAAAAAAATCAACATTAGTACTTACTTTAGTTCTTTACTAAGTACTACATTAATTCTGTTTTTTAAAGGACGATTTTTCTCAGGGATGGAGTACCAAGTCTTCCTACCCATTATGACCACATTTTGCTTTCCTGTAAAATGCAAATATATTTAATATGATTATGTAGTGCCGCCTAGTGGTTATAGAGTGCTATTTTTAGTCAACCTGTTTCAAGCAGTATTTCAAGCAGTACTTTTCAAAATTTGTAAAGCTCTTAATATCAGTGGCTCACTGCTAGCTCAGCTAGAGAAGAAAATAAAATTTGGATGGCCTCTGATGAAGGATGATTTCCATTTTTTTTAAAAAAAGGACCTTAGTTTTTCATTTCTTCTGTGTTTCCTGATAGACAGCACAAAACATTATGAGATTTGGATTGCAAATATATCAAGAAAATGTAAAGTTCTGTATGACATAGCCATTTTATGGCTATTCCTGGCCAATTGTTGGATTTTACATTTTTTATTGATTTTGTTATGACACTGTGGTGTTCTTTGTTGTGGGGATTGTTTCCTATTGTTTCTATTGGTTTTTATTGCTGCCACAAAATCCTTCCCTGATTTGAAAATTATTTTGTTGTAAAATGGTGGAAGAGACATATCCTTCCTCCAGCCTCTCCCAATCTTCTTTCTCTTCTGATGCATCCCAGCCCAGAAATCTTTCTCTTCTGTTCCTTCTTTCCAGAATATAAATTGGGGCAAGTCTCTAATATCCTATTATCACATGGACTGATGAATTGATCCTTACACTAATAGGGATAGAAATGGACACAAATTGCACTTAGTTGTGCAGTCCTTAGTTGAAAGACTTATATGAGAGCTAGGTGTTCCCTTATTCTCTAAGTCATTTTAAATCATTTTAAATAAATCACTCAACTAAACATTTGGAATTATGCTAACATATTTTGAAGGTTGTAGTAAGGAACTACTAAGATAAGAATACAAAATGTTAAGACTGTAAATTATATTACTATGCAAAATAAATATGACACTGTTTTCTTAACTTATTAAGGCTTTGCCACTGATTTCAGCTGAACCAAGAATGTATTTCCACAACATAAAAACATTATTCCCATTCAGCAGCATTTGGACTTGATATAATCAATAATGTGCTTGGATCCTCAAAGCAGATTTGAGAATGTTTTGATGCAGTTTCTTTCTAAATCAGGAGTGGGGAACTATGGCCCTTTTATGACCTGAATTCCCAGAATTCCTGAGCCAGTTGAAGTCCACAAGTCATAAAGGGTCCATCTACAATGACAGCCATCACCCAATCCAGGAAAAATTAGCCACTATTACCTTCTTCTTTAGTTGTCATTGTCATTTTCTGAAAATGCTTATACTCATTCCTGCAGAAAAACAAAAACACATTTTGTGATGATGTAACCTTCATGAGTACTCTCTATTATTACTCCCAAGATCTGGAAACTTAATTAAAGTAAGTTAATTGATTAAAGTTAATCAACAAACACCCACACACACATACACCCTAGTCCCATGGAATGTTGAAATCTGAAGTCCTTTAATGTTCTTTGGATCTGCTCTTACAGGTGAAACTCGAAAAATTAGAATATCGTGCAAAAGTTCATTTATTTCAGTAATGCAACTTAAAAGGTGAACCTAATATATGAGATAGACTCATTACATGCAAAGCAAGATAGTTCAAGCCGTGATGTGTCATAACTGTGATGATTATGGCTTACAGCTCATGAAAACCCCAAATCCACAATCTCAGAAAATTA
>NW_015387031.1:740229-741658 GCF_001527695.2 Protobothrops mucrosquamatus
CTAATGTTCTGAGATTGTGGATTTGGGGTTTTCATGAGCTGTAAGCCATAATCATCACAGTTATGACACATCACGGCTTGAACTATCTTGCTTTGCATGTAATGAGTCTATCTCATATATTAGGTTCACCTTTTAAGTTGCATTACTGAAATAAATGAACTTTTGCACGATATTCTAATTTTTCGAGTTTCACCTGTATGTCAAGGTATCAAACCACTAAGGAATTCTTATACAGTTAATTCACACCGATTTTAATTTTTACAACTGTCTCTACATTGCAATTCTCTTATTTACAATGTTCAGTTCTACTCCTTCAAATACATCCCGAGGGACAACACAGAACACACACACACACCCCGCCCCCAGAAATGTGCCCTTTATTCCACTTGCTGCATCCTGTAAGTTTGCTGTTCTAAAGGTCAGTGATCTGCTGAAACATTATTTAACCCTGGGCGATTTCTGTCTGAAATCTGTACTTCAAGCTTTTGCCTAGTACTGGAGTATCGAACTTTGAAAAGAGGATTTCAAAGCGCTTTCTAATTATTTGGTTGGCGGCAAAATAATGCTGTTCCTTGAAAACCGCTTAGATGAAAAGGGCCATATGTCCCATCTACCCAGCTAAGCGTAATATTGGTTAGGAACTGGCAGAGGGAAAATGAATTCAACAATAAACTACTGCTAGAGTTCGATAAAGAAAAACTTTATCTGCTAAAAAAATATCTGCTACCCTCTGGGTAAAAAAAAACAAAAAACCCGTATGATCGTATTAACTACAACCCCCAAGCTACACACTCCCATTCAGAGAGATCATTCAATGCAACTTCCAATGCAAGGCAAGCAATGCATGCTGGGAATTGTGGTTTTTCTCTTCGAGTTAAAGCGCGGGATAAAAGAAAAGAAGCAGGACTGTACCTGAGCGGAGGCCAAGGAAGCTTCCCGTCTTTTCCAATGCCCATGTTCTTGCACACAGCGACGATCGAGTACAGAGACGCTACCATCGCTTTTTTTTCGCCGCAGCAACTCTGTATCGGCGAGTCCCCTTCCTCGCCGGACTTCTGAGCAAGGGAACCTGCGGAGCATGCGCAGAGAGACGCGCCTCCCGCGGGAAGAGGAGAGCGGGTGGTCTTGGCAGCCATGACGGTGGGGTCGGTTTCGCTCACCGGCAAAGTCGGGGCGCTTCTGTGACCTAACGTCCGCGCCTCGTCCATTGCGGGAAGGAAGAGCCCGGGAAGCCGCCGGCATACGACTTCTCCTAGAGCTCCCTCGGCGACCTGCTCTTCTCGTCTCGTCTCAAGCAGCTCATCGCAGGCGGTGGCTACTTTCCTAATATTTCTGCTCTTGCACGGAGTCTGCGATGCTGCCTAGGCGAAGGAGGAGGCGGCCTAACCCCGGTGACGGGTCTCGGGACCAGCCCGTATTAAGTAAATTC